>NC_141757.1:54793474-54956474 GCF_982258835.1 Parasteatoda tepidariorum | reverse complement strand
TACAACAAATCATTTAAAACTGCAAAAGCATTTAAATAAATTGGAATTTCAAGAAAGAAACGTAATATTTTTATAATTGAAAATGTCCCTTTCAGCACGTCAAATTTCTACTCTGTAGTTGCATTTCAATGGGCTGTAGATAAGCTGATATATTTTTATTCTCCCTAGAAGTTTCACAGTTATGATCCAACTAATGGTTGAATTTTTATTATTTTTTTTTATTCTATTAAGATGTCAATTTTCTAAGTTTTATAGATTTTTAGGCAGCAAAACGAAATATGACGTAAAGCAAAAAAGTGAGAAAAAAAATCTACAAAAGCACTTAAACTTGCACTAACTTTAACAACCATTTAGAGTTTCGGAATAAAAACACTGTGTTAAGTTCATGAATAAACATATCCCATTCAGAGTATTAAAGTTTTACTTTATAATAGCCTTCCTGTGGACTGTAGGATGGCCCGTACGGCATTTTTTACCTACAAGTCTAGCGGTTATTAATTCTTGAACCAATTATCCAGTATTATTTTTTTATTCCATTGTACTCTCTTTACATTTTTTCTACACTTCTTCTTTGTATCAAGTTTCTAATTCTTGCTGTCTTTTTTTCCATCAAAACAAAATTCAATCCTATGTTTAGCACCTAAAAATGTAAAATGTCTTTTTTAGCTCCTTAAGATTTTGTAATGAGGGAGATAAAATCATGACAACTTTTACAATAATATTACAATAGACACTTGACTATATAGCAGTGTAAATACGCAAATTTTACAACTTGTTAGTTTAATTGTCTCATTAGATACAATGCAAATTGTTACCCCGGAAACAATGCCAGATTTGTCTAAATAATAATTAGATAACAACTATATAAATACTTTTCAACAGTAATATTTTAATACACAAAAACTTTTGAAACATTCATTCCAGTGACTCAAGGGAAAGTCTCACATTTTTGGATTGCAATGTCAGAGGCGTATACGTATATACAAGTACGTATAAACAAAACGTACAAGAAAAAAATTTACATATGTGCAAAATTGCACTTTTTACGTAATGAACCCTCATTACTTCGAAACTATCTGTTCGATTGTCTCAGGATTGATCTCATTCATGCAACTTTTCCTTACTTACTATGGGGAATATACTTAACAGTTCGTGGCTGATATGTATTTTTTTCTAGATTTGTCAATTTTCAAGCCACTTTTACTGCACTGTGAGTAAAGAACGAAAAAAAACTGTTATATATCTGATAGAAATGAGCATTAATTAGTAGGTAACGGAGAAGAAAAAAAAATAGTACAGATCTTTAAAGTCATGTTTAATACAAATTTAATCCAAATTTATATGAGTCGCTAACGCTTTGTTCTATTCTGTTTAGCTTTCTAATACTCCTAGTCTGAGAATTGGCATCAAGTGACAGAATTACTGGAGCATTCATTGATGTGAGCAAATATTGTAATTACGTCAATCTGACGACATAGAAACAACACAAAAGAAGAAACTATTCTCTTTCACCTAGAGGAATGCTTGCCTTTAACATTTAATTTGGGATATAGTCTATGGAACTTTTCTTACGTCGAAGAAATGAAGGCAATATATCAGAAAGCAGAAATAAGTAATTGTTATCATTTCTAACATCACATCATACATTCTTAGGGTGGGTACAGATATATTCAATTCATTTTCTTTAGTTACGTTTCAGCTGCTGTGCCTTTTTAAATACTTAGAATACCAAACAATAAGAAATCTTAAAATTAAATAAAATACAAGCAATACAAAAGAAAACATTATGACCCACAGACAAATTTTGATAAAATTATCGAGCTGTATGGTAATGACATTTCTTGTAATAAAAACTATAATACTGATTAGTAAAAACAAACTATACAATTTACCGTAAATGAGCATTTGCAATAAAATAAAACTGAAATTTGCACTCGACATGCAATTAATAATTTGCTAAGAATACAAATAACTTTAATTTCATTAATTTAAAGTCAAAATGATTGAATTGAATTTATGTTTAAATGGCAGATTAGAATTTTATTTAAAAAAGTAAGGCATGACGATTTGCATATCACCCAAAAAGTTTTTTTAATTGTAGCACTTCAAGCTTTCTTTCATTAAATATGCTTCTTACTAGTAATTTGCGTTAGATTACTGATTTGGTTTCCAAATTACGTCTTTTATGTGTTACATTGATAAATCTTATCTTTTTAAATATTGAAATTTAATAAAGTAAATTTTTACAAGTGGCATTTATTAATCCAAAGAGTTAACACCAACTTCTAGTTTTCTTACATTAAATGTGCTTCACACCAATAATTTGCGATAGGTAACTGATTTAGTTTCCAAATTACACTCTTTATGTGCCACATTCATGAATCTTCTATTTTTAAATATTGAAGTTTAATTAACTAAACTTTTAGAAGTGACATATTAAGCCTTTATTATTCTAATATGGCCAAGATTAATTGACTTAAATTGATAAGTTTCGAAAATTAACTATAAAGTAAAATAAAAATTGACTATTACTATGAAATTAAGAAAACTTATTAAGAAAACCATCTGGAAAGTTTCAATTTATATTTTATTTCGGATAGTTATAAGAAAGTACTTAATGTTGCTTTTCATGTTTTGTTAATGTATATGTTCATTTATCTCTGGAAAACAAAAAAAAATCCTTAACTTTACTTCCTTAATTAAAGTAATGTTTAGAAAATATATCTTATTATGTTCTATACATATAATTAATATATCCTATTTTTCTATTTGATTCAACTATGGACTAGAAAAAAGACATACAACTAGAAAACTGATAAATATTAATTATGGAAATTAGATTTTTTATCTAATCTGCTAAGTATAATGAAATATACTTTATTTTTCAATAAATAGCAGAATAAAGCAGAAATAACTGCTATAATATTAACATTTGAAACACTATAAAACAGATGTTCGTAAAACTAATAATAAACCTTCATTGTTTTTCTTATTCTTGATGCCAGTTCATGAATTGCTCAATGATTTATTTGAGTTAATCTAACATATTCTTTTTAAAGTCTTGTCCCTTTTGTCTCGAATAAATAACTTCAATTAAGAAAACTTTAAGCTACACAATACTTTTATTCAATAATATATGAGGTATTTTATTCAATAGAATCTTTCTATTCAAATATCTCAGTATCTTTTCTTTAGGTATTAGCCTATTTCCTGAAAATCAATGGAAGTGATAAAGATATAAGTACCTATCATATCCTTTTCAAATAAATAATCGGATTTTATGTAGGTTGGTAGCGAAAAAATCTCCTTTAGGGAACTAGATTAAATCAAGTGATTTTTATCTCTAGAATTTTTTTCCTTTGAATTTGTATGGTTATTGTGGGTAATCATATCGTTTATTTACAAATAAGTTAAGGAATATTCTTGTACATGAGTTTATTTTGAAATGTGTTTTCTTTTCTCTTTACGTTATTTGAGTTTTTTTTCCTCGTATTTTAAGTTTATTTTTTCCCATTCCTATAGGAACATTGTTTTACCCTACGTATTGTCTAAGCTACTGATATTAAATAAAACAAAGTAAATAATAATGATAACCAAAAATGTCAGCATTTTTTTAAATTAATATGTAGCTGGTTCAAGAGTTGAAGACTGTTTGTTGTGATCCATTGTTGCACTACCTTATTTAGTTTGTACTCTTCATAGAAACACACTTTAAAAGCATACAAGCTGTATGTTTTCACATTAGCCACACTACAGTTGGTGATGTCACAGTGCAGTTGGTAAGTTGCAGCATCAAAAAATGAAGATTCAAGTACGGAACTACAAATAACAAACATACTTTGTTTCAAACATTTCTTATTTATTCATTTATTTATTGACATTAAAATAGTATTCATTGTTAAAATTGGAGGCTCAAATTTGACGGAACTTTCAACGCTTTTTACAAACCGTTTTTTGGTAAATGTTCCGTGAAAAAATTTCGTCAAAGTGAAGAAATAGCTATCGTCACTTCCTCAAGGAAATTAATTTTTTCAACTTTAAAAAAAATACATTTCGTCGTTCTAGTTTTTTTAAGGGGTCACAGTACCTTTGCAACAATTTTTTTAAAATAAAGGTATTATCATTCATTTTGAGGATACTTTACATGCTCATTTAAGTTATAATCAATAATTTATCTTCAAAAAGTAATTAAACTGTTGAATTTTTTTAAAATTTTAAAAAAAGTTGAAAAAATTCTAAATTTTTAAATCCCTAAGGCTTTTTTATTTTAACATATTTTCAAAAAAAGTTTTTTTCATAGTGCTTGCAATATTTATCTTAATAATTTTGTGCATTCATTTGTTGATATTTCAATTAGAATATTTTTTATAGATTATTTTGTAAAAAAGTAGAAAAAAAGTGTAAAAATTCCTGTTAGGTATATATAACATGCCGTAAAAATTGTAATACCTCATAAAATGCTTATTCCATGCACAGTTTAAATAAGTGTATTATACTCAAGATAAAAAAGTTTCCTTCAAAGCTTTATCTTAAATAGATAAAATTCCTTAGGGATTTAATTGAGATTAAGACACAAAATTATCATCTATGCGAAAAAGCACTTTAAAGTCAGACTGCTGAGCAAGTTTCTGTATTAGAACAATTTAAAATCATTCATAACTTTTTTAAAAATGTAGATAGAGAGATGAATTTTTTTCTGTACATTTGAAATATTTTGAAGTTTAATTATAAACAATAAAATTTTTTTTGGTATTTTCGTCATTTTTTGGGTACTGTGACCCCTCGTATAGAAAGAAAGAAAATCGTAGCTCCTAATGTAATTAACTTTCTTAACAATCACTTTCTTGTGCATTATATGGAAGCGTCACTGTAACTCAAACAATACAAGGACACATTGAACAGAGAGAGATATTACACGCATGACTGATGCGGGATTTGAACCCGGGATCACATCTCCCTCGCACAAGGCCAACTCCTTGACCCCCATACAAACTGGTTGACTTGTTTCGTCACATTCTTTTCACTCGTCTAGTCTTCATTTCAGTTTGGTCATTCTAAACAACAATGAACAGCGAAGAGGTTACTAGTTGAGGAAACAGTTTAGTCACAAACTTCGTTTCGTCACAAATCACAAGATTTCATATGAAATGATACTCAAAATTAACCACTCAAAGCTGGCTGAATCGTTAAAAGTTGGAGTTTCGTTTCTAAGAGTGTGTAGATAATGTTTTTATTTATTTCAACTTCTAAATTATGACGAGCTTATAACTCTAAAGGACTAAAAGAGATACTCAGCTATAAAGGTAAACTTTCCCGAATCGCTGCAAAAAATAACCGGCTGCTAAATTGTTTCAATTTATGCATATAAATCAGCTAGAAATTCAGTTTTGAGTAAAATGTTTAATGTTCTGTAGTGATTTTTTCTTGTTCTGAACGTAAGCTGTTTAAAATTTCATCACGCATGTATTGAAAGTGGGAATATAAAACAAACATAAAAACATCACTTTTATATACTCGTTTTTCACTAGCAGCCTTCAGCATCCAGCTGTTCCACCATCAAGGACATTCGATAGCATATATATGAGAACTTCTTCAACCTATACTACTTTAATCATTAAATTGACTCACATTAATTAATCTCAAATATTGGTTCAGAGAAATAATAGTCTTATATTTTAATTTAAAATATTATTCGGAATGAAATGATAAAGAAACTATGATATACGATTAGTAAAGGACCTCGCCATTCTTCATTGAACCTGCCGTCTTCGGTGGCACTTGTGGTTCACTTTCGTGGTGCACACTCATGCAGCTCGTAATTGATCAATCTCAAACTTTTTACATAAAATAAACGTAAATAGTGCCTTTAATTTGAAAAGATCTTTAAAAAGTAACAAAAATGACAATAGAGCTCAGAGTCACCGATTCTTAGCGTTGCATCGTTCCTATGGCTGCCTCTATAAATTTGTTAATAGCATAACACTTTGAGTACACATCAATATATGGAGAAATAAAACAGCCTCTTATTTAACTTCATGTTTGACCGTGAAAATAAAGTTAAGACTCAACATACCGTTCTACTCTGAGAACGAAAAGTAAGGTCAAATTTACCAGAACATATTAAAATTTACCGTTTAAAAGCTTCTGGATCTCAAGGAACAGAAAAAAGCTGGGTGATTTTTGCCGGATCGCTTTGGTAATGATTTTGGTAAAATCTTCAATAATATATAGTTTTATAACATGCGATAAAATTTTATTAACGTGGTAAAATTTGGTAACTTCATCATAATATTTTCGAGCAGAAAATAAAAATCATTTATTCGATAAGAGTAAATTTAATCTTCAGTGTGGTAATAAGAACTATAGTTTTGAAAACCAGAACTTCTCAGTTAACTGCTACTGTATGAAATAAACAATTGCTAAATGAATAGTGTAAATAGCGTATATATTTTTTATTAACCAAATTTATGCTTTTTTTTACTTGAAATGTATTTACTGTACGGTGTAGTATTTTTACAAATTTTTTTTTCTCTATGTACGTTTAATTCGAAAATAATTTAATTTTGTACTTCTATGAATTACACGCTACTTCCTATAGGTGTAACATATATTTTTTTATTAAAAGTCTAAGATCCCCGTTCTTAAAAAGCTTCTGAATCATATTCATGCATTGCTTTTAGTAAATTAAAGTTTGAGTACCGTGTAAACAATCTTCCAATGAAATAATAGTAATTTGTGCCCATTTCAAATTAAGTGATCCAAAAAAATAATCCTTGTTGCAAAATAATATAAATCATCCTAAAGTAATATTAACCATGTAAAAAATATATTGACATCAATGTTAAAATAAACTATTAATCTTTCTGATGTAACTAATTTAAAATAAATTCTATTTTAAAAACGCTATGGTAAGCTAAAAGAAGTTCAATTGTTCTATAGCCTCAAATTTTGAAGTCTGACAAAAGAAAAAATTCAATAAAATTCTTTTTCTTTATATCAATTCTTTTTTATCACTATTCCTTTTTTATCTAGATCCCTTTTGTGTTATCCATAAAGGTTGGTAATAAATCTTCTTTTAAATTCTCGAACAAAAATCGCACAGAATTTAAAAATATAGAAAAGAAAAAAAAGGGGAAGTGTTTTAAATCAAAATGATATTTATCAAGTATAGTTTATTTTTTGAATAGTCTAGTTTTCTCAGAGAGAAAATGGACGTGGATCTTTTAAGATGTTTTATTCTATCATTGTGTAAGATTTAAAGGAAGTATAGAAAACGTTCTAAGATAAAGAAAAGCGTGATAATTTCGTTCGACAACAATGAAATTTCATGTTGTTATGGACAATAATTTATAAATGATTTTCAAGGGCTAGTGGCTGTTGTTCATAAGTGTCTGTGTGTTGTTTCCAATTTTTTATGTTTATTTCAGTGCATATTTTGCATTTATTATCATAGCAAACCTATAATCAATTCTATAATAACTAAAGCAATATACCCGTATAAATATATACAGCGAAGAGCCATTACATTATGACCTCCCTGCTAATAGCATGAGGGACCACATTTAGCCCTTAAAACTGCTAGCACCCACACTGGCATTAATTCCACAAGGTGCTGATAGGTAGTCTGAGGTATCTGGTACCAAGCGATCACCAACTGGTCCTGTAATTGCCTCACATTGCTAGGGGGGAGCGTGGCAGCACAAATTTAGTTTTCCAAGTAGGACCACAAATGCTCTATTGGATTAATGTCAAGAGAATTTGGGGGCCAAGACATGACTTGAAAGTCACTGGAATGTTCCTCGAACCAATCCATGACGATTCGACCCTTATGACATGGTGCATTATCCTGTTGGTAAACACCATCCCCCGTAGGAAAAACTGTTGCCATGAATGGGTGAACCTTGTCTGCAACTATGTTCAAGTAGCTTACAGATGTCAGGGATTGTTCATGAAAACCTGGGCGAGGCCCATTGTTATAGATTGTATCATTGATTGCCATTGTAATGGCTCTTTGGTATATATATATATATATATATATATATATATATATATATATATATATATATATATATATATATATATATATATATATATATATATATATATATATATATATATATATATATATATATATATATGTATGTATAATAAATTAATAAAAATAAGAAAACACGAAGAAAGTTAAGAAAAACAATAAGCACTCTTTTTTGCGGATATAATCGTGTGGGGTGAAGAAAAGATTATTTCTTTTTTTCCGGTTTTTTTCAGGTTTTTTAAACAAAATTTCATCCTTTTTTTACCCCTTTTTTTCATGTGTCTATTATTTTTCTTTGTTTTATTTTTCATTTTGAAGCTTTTCAAGCTTTTTAAATAATATTGGAAAATCAACCGACAAGAAGAAGCGTAATTTCCGAAAGAAGAAGCAAAAGAAGTATAATTTCCTAATCTTACCACTTCTTAGTTTTCTATCTGGAACATTGTTATTTTTTTCTTGCTATGAAATTTTAACTAGGAAAAATATTTGTTAGCGTAACATATATATATATATATATATATATAATATATATAATATATATATATATATAATATATATATATATATATATATATATATATATATATATATATATATATATATATATATATATATATATATATATATATATATATATATTTATATATATATATATTACATATATTATCTTCGCGAAACTTAGCATTCTTTTATTTCTATAAATAAAATAATAAAAATTAAAGTTTAGCACATATTTTGCCACATGTTTAAGTACGTATTTTGTGGTCACTAAAATGTTACTTGTTAGCACTTTTTTTCTAATTTTTGAGCTCCTTGTTGAGCGGTAAAGAACATAAGATAGTTATTGACGTTCCCATTTTTAAATAAAATTGTTATTTTTGATATTTTTTGTCTGTTTACTGTCAAATTGACAGAAAAAACTTTCTTATACAATTCACGATATTACACTAAGAAAAAAGTATGGTCATATCTACTAGAATGTGGTGAAATTGACCGTGTTTTGTTTTCTATGGGACTACCAAAATGCTGGAAATTTTTACTGAAGCACTTTCAAAATGATTTTGGTAAAACTGAAAATAAAATATTGTCTTATAATCTGTGGTAAAGTTGGGTAAACCTGGTGAAACTTAGTAATTTTTTGGTAACACAAAAACCATTCATTCGGTTAAATTTAATTTTCAGTTTTTAATTTCTACAAAATGTGTACTAATAAGAACCATAATTTTGAAACTGGAATTTCAGGTATACCAATATCATATATAAATGAAATGAAGTATACAATATCATATATATATATATATATATATATATATATATATATATATATATATATATATATATATATATATATATATATATATATATATATATATATATATATGTATATATATATATATATATATATATATATATATATATATATATATATATATATATATATATATATATATATATATATATATATATATATATATATATATATATATATATATATATATACCAGCTAGAAAATTCTTGTAGAATTCCGTTGGTATGATAAATGTAAAAATATTTGACGTCTTTTCTCTTAGGTAGTTCTGCGAGAGTTTCAAAATTATAAATTTTTATAAAGCTTTATTAGATCATTTAAGCTGCCTTTGTTTAATTTTTCTTTAATACAACACAGATGCTTTTATCTCCAACATAGTTATCCTATGTTTCTAGACAAATATCTCGAAGTTGAATAGTGAAATTTGAAAAAACTGCCCCATGGTCATTTAAAAAAAATATTGTTGCTTTAACGCGTTAACTTACTGAACCATTAACGGAAGTATGTTTCTTATCCCTGTACCAGTATATTGTATACTTGCAAACAGTTAAGAAGTATGAAATGCTCAGAAAAGGAGCTCTGGGAGCGTTGCAAGAACATAAAGGTTCCACTTTAGATATTTAAGATCAAAAAGTGGAGAGAAAATGTATTTATTATTACTTTTATAACTTTACGAATTAACGATACGACATTGCATTTATGTCTACACATTTTGTAGGATTTATTCATTGTTACGCTAACAAATATTTTTCCTAGTTAAAATTTCATAGCAAGAAAAAAATAACAATGTTCCAGATAGAAAACTAAGAGGTGGTGAGATTAGGAAATTATACTTCTTTTGCTTCTTCTTTCGGAAATTACGCTTCTTCTTGTCAGTTGATTTTCCAATATTATTTAAAATGCTTGAAACTTGATGATATTATTTCTTTATAACTTATGCTTAATTAACCTTGATGGTTTCGATTAATTATTGCATGCATCAAATAAAGAGTGCGTAATATATCTAAACGTTCTGATGTAGGTTTAAATAAAAGCTCTTTATTCATTATAATTATAATTTCCGTTCAAATTTTAACGGAAAACTCTTCTGTATACCAAAAACGCATTTTTCAAAATATATGCATGTTTATGCTATTAACAAAGGGAAAATGCCGTTGTAAATCTTTAGAAGTGATTTCATTCCCTTTTTATGATTATTCTAACGATATTCTTAACGTATAAAAGGATCAAGTAATCCGATGTAAATGATCTTTAATAGAAAATACATAAGAATTTAGTGGATGCGCTACCATCCGTGAAATAAAAAAGGGAAAACTCAATTTGGCAATAGATACTTAAGAGCATAATATATCTGATAAATTTGGTCTAAAAATAAAATGATTAGTATTAGAAATATTCTTTAGAAATCTTCGAAGATACTTAAGTAACATTACTGCGAAATAAATTGCACAAAATTTTCTCCTCTGATAATTTCCGGCTATAAAGTTGTATCTTGAGTAGTGCTGCAATCATTATCTTTTGTTAAAGCCAGGCATTTTCTGACTTAATGTGAAAATGGAATAAAGCGGTGGATCCTGTAATGTTAAAAAAAGTAATACCGAGGAATGAAGATGGCATTTAATAATTCAAAATGATTCTTTCAACTAAGTATCTTTTGTAAACATTAATATGTTTCATAAAGTACTAATTTAATTATTTTTTCATATCTCACTGATATAAATTTGCTACAATTCTGTAATATTAATTTGAATGTAAAGTAGTCGATAAAAATAAGTAGCTATGACTGATATCTATATTTATATTAATTGGGATAAAAATATTCAATGTTGCTTTGAAATGTTCAAGTTTTAATTTACGTTGAACACAAACAATGACATCTAAATCCTTAATAATATCGCATGAAGCAATAGTAAGATCATTTCGAAATTGAAAAATGGAAGAGCACATGTCTTTGGTCAAAACTGGACTCTGCATCATGTGACAGGTCAGCAAATGCAATTATTTCAGCACTGTAAGAGGCAGAGCCTAAACAGAGAACAAAAAACATTGCATATATGTGATAAAATCTAGATAAAAAAATCTTTTGTGCTTTATTTTCTATTTTTAGTTATTTTCCTAGAATTAGCCATCATGGCCCTGTAGATAAACTACTGAACGGTAATTGCGAAGTTTGTTGTTTTATTCCCTGAGGCTGTTTGGAGCTCACACACCCAGCTTTAGATCGTAGATCCTAGTTTCTCTGGAAAATAAAGATAGTTGGGTTTCACAGCAATGTTGACTAAATTTCCAACATCGTTACGTCACCCTTGAAGTTGTAGAGACATAACCTCCATCACTCAGCTTGTCCAACAAACGCGCTATTAGGGAACTATTTTACTTTATTCTATTATAAAATTTTACTAAAATATTTAAAGGCTTTTATAAGTATTAAACACATACATTTTCAAAAATCAAAAACTTTTTATCTAAATGTCGTAAAATACATGATTATTTAGAATTAATAAATTATCTAAAGGAAAAAAAATTTCATGCAGGAAATCCGACAGAAAGAAAAAGATTCATTACATACTTTTGTATTTATTTTGAAAAAATTATGTAACTTTCATGGTATGTTTATTATTTCTTTTTTTTATATCTTTTGAAGCACTGAATGTGTACATCTCCGTAAACGAAAATTTTATTTATCTGATTGTCATAAAATACGTAATAATTTAGGATTGATAAATTATCTAATAGAAATAAGATACCATTCAGGAAATCAGGAAAATAAAAAGAGATACATAACATACCTTCGTATTTATTTTGAAAATATTATGTCATTTTCATGGCATGTTTATTATTTATTTTTTATGTCTTTCAATAGCTTACAAATCAAAAAAATTTACATTTCATTCTTTCAAGAAAAATCACGATATTTCAAAACGTTTTAAATATTTATTTCAATTAAACGAAAAATATCATGGCATGTATATATTTTGCATCTGTCAGTAAATTTCTTCATTCAATAAAACAAAATTTAACTGTATGTGGACTTGTCTTTAAAAGAACGTCTCACTAATTTTTTTACTTTTTTAATTACAATATACGTTTACCTATAACTTTCACACATCATTCGTAGATTAATGTCAGAAAATTCTGATAATTTGTGATTGAGAACAAATTTGTAATAATAAAATTTTATATCTTTCTGAAAATAAAGATGAAATATAAGATTTTGCACGTAAAATATTGATGCAATTCCTTTGTTAATGATTACATAATGGTTATTTTTATTTAAATAAAGAATTCTTAACCTGCCTGAGCGAAACATATGTTTGTAGTTACATATCTAATACATTCAAAATTAAAATTTCTTTATCGTTTATAGCATATAAGAAACTTAAAGTTTGCTAAATACTAAAAAATTATATTACTATAGGCCAAGAAACACTGAGACGTTAGTGTGTAACTTATATTACATAAAAAGAATTTAGGTTTCCTTATATTCTTTTGATAAATAGTTTATACGTGATGTACATACTTGCAGACATATTTAAACTTATATCATACGTACGAAATAGTTCAATTGTACGTGTTATACTCAATGTAGATATGATTCTGAACAAAAGGTGGCACTTAACGGCCCTATTCAAACACAGTTGTCATCGGCGGATGAAAAATGAGAGCAGAGTTTGAATAAAAATAGAAGATTTGGGCGATCTGTAAGAGATGTTTTCTTTCTTTTATTGTACTGAAAGGGTGATGATTGATGTTGGTAGAGGATACAGATCACCACTTGAGAAACAGAATTTTAAGAATATAAAATTTTTATTTTCTATTATTCTCCGTTGTAATTTTTTTAAAAAAAGAATTAAATAAATTTTAATGCTTTAAAAGTATCTATCGCATAGCAGTATTTATATATATTTAGAGTTGTATATTTACACATAAAGTTTGTTCAGATAATTGTAAAATCAGGAATGCTTATTAAGGTATGCGGAAGGAGCTTAACCAAAAAGGAAATTCAATTAGAAATATCACCTCAAAATATTTTTAAAAAAAAACTGCAATGTAAAAAATTCCGTTAAAAAGTACCGGCACTAAAGGTGCTGGTAAATTTTGCCTTAATATCCAGTTTTATCGAAACATGTTATAGAACAAAAACTCCGATATATAGTAATTTGTACAGTAATAATTATCGTTGAGTCACTCTTATTAAATGAGCAATATTGTAAAATTTACTGTATAATATTTATGGTACAAAAAGATATTAAGGTGAAATGGATGATGTACCCAAATAAACAATAATTTATACCGTAATTTTATCTGGAATTTTTTTATGGAAAGCTTAACATACCTACTCATTAGATTGCAACCATGAAAAGATATCAAGATTAATATAACTTTTGAGCAAATAAGATATTTTTCTTTTTTTATTAAATAAGCTGTTTCGTATTTAAAAATTTCTGCAAAACTCAGTGATTAAGTTTTTTGACTGCAGGGTGGTTTTAAATTCAAATTTTATGCTTTTAATTTCCAAAAGAAATTTAAAAAATGCATATTTTTCATATTCTACTCCCTGTACTTTCTTTTCGACAACTAAGTGCAAATTTCTCCAGGCAATAAAAAACAAAACGTTACGTTATATTGAACATTCAAAATAGTTGAGGAGGCGCATACAGTATAGAGACAGTGTTTGTATATAGAGATAGTATTTGTAAACATTTAAAGACAATATTTGGGTTGTATTTTTGATATATTGTAATGGTCGAAGCATAGTACAAAATATATATTATGAGAGGTATGTTGTATTAAAACAACGTAAATTACTGAAATTAAACTGGTAATTATAAAAGGTCGTGTCATAAATTTTTTTTATGAAATATTGTCTTTAGAACAAACGTGCCATTTGGAATTAATTTATCTTATAAAAATTTCAGAAGCATCATTAAATAATGGTTTTTAAACAATTTTTGTTCTCCTAAAAAAAGGGAACCGTTGTAATAGCTTTGTCTGTTCCTTGACGATTCCTTTTATAATACATTTTTAAAATCTTTAACCGATATGTAAAACCAATATTCATCTTAGAGACTTTTACATTTATGACGTACATGCTAAATTATTTAGCCCTATAGCTGACATGGTCACATGTTGCAATTACTAAGAAAATGCACATATTTTAAGAAATTGAACAGTTAGGGGTCTCAATTTGCTGTCTTTATTTCAATTGAAATAAAAATTTTAATATTAATTATTGTTTTTAACTTTTTTGAAAATTTTCTCTCATTTCTAGAAGTATTACACGAACAGTAGAAATGGAAGACACTTGAAGATTGAAAACTAAGGTAAATATTAATGTGCCCTTATAAAATTAACCCAACCAAACCCATTCCTTGGCTTGTTATTTTAACAAAAGCCTTTTTAATAGGGACGCTTTTTATTCAAAATAGTACGTAAAAGTCTCTTTTAAATAAATAAAAAATCTGCTTAACTTTTTCTTACAAAATAGTGTTAGATACCTTGGGCGCAATAAATAATTGACAATGAAGAAAACGTGCCCTCAAAAAATAAAAAGACGCTCAATAATAATATATTTCTTTAGTTTAATGCTTATGAAAGAGGTTAAAATATTTTTTATAAATATATGATACAGATTTTGAAGTGGAAAATTGCAACTGCTAAATATACATTCAAGTATTAGTATAAAGGAACATTTTTATAAAAAAAGACAAAAGAAAACTTTTGTAACAGAAAAAAATTAAATTTTAAATAGAGTTCATTAAATTTATACAGAATATGTGACTCTCATATTGTTATAAACTTGAAGAATATGCTAAGTTTAAAAAAAAGTCCTTATCCGACATTCTAGTTTTTTTCCTATGTAAATTTTGAATCTAATTAGTAAATGAATTTTTGCAATGATAAAAGCAAGTCTGAAACTTTGATCTTTAAAATTGCTTTACATTGTCTGGCTTCATTCCAAATTTCTCTTACGCTTTAATTTAGAACGGAGAAACTATGAACAGGAAAAAAATATAAAAGTTATTACATAAATGAGTGCTGCAACAAAATATGCATTTTCCAAAATTGAATTAATTTTCTTTTAAGAACAAAAAACCTTAAATTTCAGATGCAGAAATTAAAGCT
The DNA here is from genome assembly GCF_982258835.1 of Parasteatoda tepidariorum. Classification (NCBI taxonomy): domain Eukaryota; kingdom Metazoa; phylum Arthropoda; class Arachnida; order Araneae; family Theridiidae; genus Parasteatoda; species Parasteatoda tepidariorum. Next base: position 54,941,005 of record NC_141757.1, on the reverse strand, counting down.
TTTGGTTCATAATATTACATTTTCTTTAATTTCAAGACGTATTCTAAAGTACTTTATTTTCAATGCGCCGTTGAAAAGGTTTAGTTTCTTATGAGTAAATCTGCTTATAATTAATAGATGTTGACTTAAAAATACAGGGAATTATCTCTAAGATGCAATCAAACTCAAATTTCTTTTTTTCCTTGTTGATAAAACCATTCCGGCGGGAATGCGTCGAACGATTTTCACGATTTTCCTTAGTTTAAAGATCCGAATTTCTTCAAAAATATTATTCCTATTACAACGTATAGATTAGCACAATTAATCCGGAAATGCGGAGAAAGTAAGTTCACATAAACCTGTACTCTTATGTCATTCAACGAAAAAGGTTTTAAAATCTCTTATAAAAATATTAGGGAACTCTCTAAAACCACTGGTAATGTACACCAGTGTGGTAAATGTTTCCTCAAGCACTTGAAAATACCAGACAAAATGAGGGAAAAAACAGTATCCATAATTGTAACGACTTTATTAAAAAAAGTAGTAGAGTTTAACGTTATTACAAAAAGTTTCCTAACTCAATTGGAAGGTTTCTGCCCTTTTTCTATGCTAATTACTGTAACAGGCTGCGGTCAGAGAGGTCCCGAGTTTGATCCCAGTTGGTGCCAAAAACATCTCTATAGCAATCCCTTTTTATTGAAGTACAATAAGTGTTGTACCATCATACAATAAGCATGCAACTCTTCGCTTTGTCCCATGGTTTACTTTGGTCAGAATAAGAAGTTTCTGACAACACCAAGGACCGAACTAAAGAAAAAAGTTTGTGAGCATAATTTTAATTTACAGTAAGTGGTCATTCATTTTGCGAGCAGCTCTGTGTTTTATGGTCATGATAGCTTTACAGGAATACTTTTTTTTACCGCCAGTGACTGAAGCATTTTTTGCCAGTCATTGTCCGTAATCTAGAGGTCAAAATATCTTAGAGCAGTTGATATGATTTTCCGAAATTATCCATTTTATTCAAAATTGCATTTTATATAGATTCTATTTTTAAAAAAATCTTTATCTTTCTTTTAAAATTTTAAATGGTATATCAAATAATTTTGAATTTTTTTTCAGTCATTTAATCGATTTTGCAAACTTAAATTTAATCAAAGATTTTTGAATTATTTTTTTTTTAAACTTCGATGTGCGTATTCAATCTTACGAACATTTCTTTAAATTCTTATAACGGTACAAAAGAATTTATCAGAAAAGATTTTATTTTTTTTCAAAAAAAGGTTACTGTTTGATTTCTCATTAAATATACGAATAAATATAGACGAATAAATTTAAGTTTTATTCTGTTTGATATATTAACATCTAAGAATTTTGTCATTCTGGAAATGAGAAATTTCTAACAAAAAATGCGGAATTTTGTGAGGATTAATTATGGAAATGTTTTTTTTCATTTTTTTTTTGTTACGATCAGTATTTTCTTAGACATGTCGGTTCTCTCAATATCAAAAATGGGCAGAAATGAAATGAGATGCGTGACGTGGCTTCTATCTGTGAAAACCAATCTTGTTCCTTCCTCCATTTGGCGAAGCGGAATAAAAGAAAGATTTGGCACCTCATCGCCAGGACCAACGGCTCTCTTCGTTTCAAAAGTAAATTACGTAGTCGATCCTTTTATAAGCAAAGGCTTTTGATGCCAAATGCTTCTTATGTTTGATAGATCTTTGTTTATTCCAGAGTTCTTATCACTAGAAGTCTATGATTCGCCAGAAAATATGATATATTTTCTTGACTTACTACGCTTTGTTTATTTTTATGCCAATGATGTAAAATACTTTCACAGTGTAATTTTTTGTTAAAAAAGAAAAAAAATTATATACATGCAATTCTAATGTGTACAGGTGTTAGATATACACAATTGATGATAAGGGCAAATAAAAAAAACATGATATTCTAATTGATGGAATCTTTATAAAATGTGAATTTAGAAAAAAAAAGTTTATTTGCATGCGATAAAATTTCAAATATATAAAAATCAGTAACTTTTTTACTAGACATAAATTATTTGACGTTATACTTCATAAAGTGATTCTGAAATGCATCATGTTATAGCTAGATTAGAGATCTAGCACGTTTGGGGAAATATTGCTATATTAGTTACTCTTTGTTTGTTGTAATTGTAGCGTAACTACCACTATGAAAATTAAACATCAATTCACTGGTATATAAGACATGCTAACTCGATTCTATCATGAGGTACCTTTTGATAGATGACGGTTGGCATGTTCGATAACTCCGCCCCCACATTGGTGACGTCTGGACATGATTTGTACACGCAGTAACGCCCACTTCGCAAAATAACTTGATGGTAACGCCTACTTAGATGGATGATCCACGTTGAACAGTTGACTTGCTATTTGTGACTGCGACATTAACCAATCCTCCTGCTGTTGCTACTCAGTCTCTGTTGCCACTCACTTTAAGTTTAACATTTCCGTCATGCTTTCTTCTAGTTAATTTTGTATTAGAGTTTGTGAATCTGGCAGTTCTATTTTATGTTTATAATATTAAGAAAGAGAACTTACGATACGCTGCGTTTAAGAGAATTCTATACGATTTTCATCTTTATGATGTACGATTATGCTTTCAACAAAGTTGTAAATAATATATTATGTAATATATTACCACTGCGAAAATTAAACATCAATTCACTGGTATATAACACATGCAAACTTGATTCAATCATGAGGTACCTTTTGATAGATGAAGGTTGGCATGGTCGATAACTTCGCCCCCACATTATTATTTTCAGAAGTATTGCACGGAGAAGAGAATTATGGTTAAATTAGAGTACCATATGATACTGGCATTTCTGGTAAAATAATCATAATTGTGGTAAATAAAACCGAAATTTTTGGAATTTAAAACATTATCTTGGAATTTTACCTTCATATGATAACGATTTACAGATAATTCTGGTTTTAAAAATTATAGTTCTCTTTACCAAACATTTAGTAAAAAGTGCAAAACTGAAAAATAAATTCGATTAAATAGTTCATAAGTAAATTTTATTACACAAAATGTTATCCCCACGCTTTTTTGTATCGAAATATATTTTCTCAAAACTTTTAGCCCTGAATTTCTGATAATCTCTTTTTTTTTTTTTTTCTTAATGACTCAAATCATGAACGAAAATTAAACTCCTTTTGTATTTGTTGCATTAAACATTCTTTAAGTGAATAAGTATAGTATTTCGATCTGACCAAATATTCAGAAGTATATTTGCAGTTGATAACCTACTCATATTAATTCTATGATATGTAGCAGATTTTTAATTATTGCTGTAATCATGTTAATCCCATCAAATTAAGCAGAAACTAAATGAATTATATCTTTTTTTAAATGTAGGGAGAAAAAAACAGTAGGATTTATTTTAACATTATTTTAAAATTTTTTCCTTCAAAAATTATGTATTAAACTCAGTTTGTCAAGTGAATATTACTACTTAATTGGAACTCTAAGAGAAATCATGTAAACCCTACTATGTAAATTAAAAATATTTACATAGTACGAAATGAATTATAAATTAAAAATTAGATACGAAATGAATTATAAGTGAAAAATTAGATACGAAATGAATTACAAGTTAATTTTTTTAAATGTAAAAAAAAATACAGTAGGATTTATTTTAACATTTTTTTCTTCAAGAATTATGTATTAAACTCAGTTTGTCAAGTGAATATTACTACGAAATTGGAACTGTAAGAGAAATCATGTAAACCCTACTATGCAAATTAAAAATATTTAGTTTGTATTTAAAATCTTATATCCACCATTTAAAACTGTTTTCCTTAAATCAGTTTGTTTACCGGTTAAAAGAACGCAACTTTTAATTTTATGTCTCACAAATTGATGAAAAATTTAGAGAAATAGTTGTTGACAGTAAGTTATAAGTAATTGTTATTAGTTTAATGAGTATAAGTGTTAGCTTTAAATGTAACTAAATCGAAAAATATATTATCATATGTTGTTATTTTTCTTGTTTTAATTTTTAATATTATATATTTAGATGGAACAGAGTCATTAAAAGCGCTTTTATTTGACCGATTGTACTGATTACATTTAAGGCTTTTTATTTAGTAATTTGTTGTAAAATTTCGTATTCACTTGCATTTCTCAGAACAATTGAAATAAAAATATTTTTTTTGCATTAGTTTCATTATTATACTGTCTTTAAATATTACGTGCAGCAATCGAAATAATTATGATATGTTTTTCTCGGAAACGGATATTAAATCTGCGCAATATTAAAGTAACGCCTTTTGGGAATTGTGATTCTTCCTTTTTCTATAAACTTATCTGAAAGAGATATGCAAGAAAGCAAATATTTATTATCAAAAGAAGTTTGCTTTTAGCAAAATTATTATTAATTAATGTGGGGAAGATGATATTTTATTTCCCAAGGTATTAACTCAATTATTTTTATCTGTTCTGCTCTGAATAAGAACTAGTTTATACAAATTTATATTTGTTAGATAAATGAGTATAGTTATTGTTTATATAATAATGTTTTGATAAATAACTTAATTATATATCTTTTATTATTTTAACTTCCAGATCATAGATATAATACATTTGTAATTATGATTTTTATATTTAAATGAAAATGATAAAACAAAATGATAAAGTGAAAATGATAAAACATTATTTAAGCAGAAGTTTTATTTAGGTAGTAAATGCAAGTAATATCGCGCAAAAAACATTTGTATTAAAGGAATAGCAAAGAAAAATGAGAAAATAGTTAAAATTAGTAGCGAATTTGAATAACATGTAAATGCAGAAAAGGTCATAATCTGGTCTGGTTTTGTGACCATAATTTTTTAACAAGTATTACTTTTGAAATTAACTGTTTCGCTAATCAAATACATAATAAATGATAATTTTTATTTTTCTTAGACTCAGAATAATCCCTTTAAAAGAATAAATTAGCAAAGTCTCTTTTTTTCTTTTTTTTTAGGAAGTTTTTTTTCAGTTTCTTGTAGTTTCTATTGTTGTTCTGTGTTGCTTATGGAAAGGAAATAAAATGCTATGTGGTCCTATGCCAGGTACACATATTGTTTTATAAAGACAACATAACTCAGCAATAATTGATAATGAAAATACTTTCATTTGCTCCAAAAGTACTTAAGTTGGAAAAACCTTTTTATTTTGAGTAATCAAAACAATTCACCCAATTCTAAGACCCACGAATCGAGAACTTTACATCTGGTGGATCCTTAGAATAATCTCGCGAGGCACTCTTATATCGCTTTTAGAACTTATGATACAACTGAAGTCTTTATTTATTTATTTATTTATTGTGATGTTAATTTTACCGTTAAACTTTCTTGGGGTAATTTTTCTTATAACTTCAATATAATATTCTAGGAGTCTTCGGGATGAAAAGAAACTGGTTTTTAGTCTTCCTGTTTAGCTTTTAAATATTTTATGTAGCCTATAAGTGATTCTGAAAAAAAAGCCTTAGATAAATGGTCTGTAGCATCAATAATAAATCGTAAAATTAATAAAATAGCTACATCATTACAAATCGCATTTCAGAAAATATATTTAATGGAAAATATATTTATAATCTTATACATAACTTTCCGTCATATCAGCATTTAAAACATACTTATACTTAAAGAAATATTGTTTTCATGCAAGGAAACAGGTTTTGATTTTTAGAATTTCCCTTTTCTCAATAATGCTTCTCTAGATTTTGATTACGTATTTTCTCTGATTTGGGTCTTACAACTTTAATGTGTTTGCTGTTTGTATGTTTGATTTCTCACAGACTATAAAAACATATATTAAAGATGATCATTACAAAACACCTCACATGCTCAATTATAATCACAAAAGCTTAATTGCATGCAACATGTAATATTACATATTATATGGCAATCTTATTTTCATTTCCATGATTAGGTTTTATGTTTATGTTGTTAGCCTCAACAGATAATTAGGTTCTTTTATGTTACTATTATGTACACTCGCATTGAACTTCAAAGCATTCGCTAAGGGAATTAGTTTATTAAAGAAATGTAACACCAAACACGAAACTAATGCCAAGTTAAACAATCCGTCCAATTTTGAAATTCCAGCTATTTCCAACAAATCGTCGGATTTACTTTCCCGTTCCCTTTTAAACAGTTGAAACATTATCTTCCGGCAAAGAACAGCAAAATAATATCTAAATGGAACAATCCTTTGCGATTCCAAACAAATCTTCTTCCAACAAATTTCCCCAGACTTACACATACAAACCCAACGGTTTTAAGCTATACTATTTACACTTCCTCTAATTGAAGTGCAGAACTCGTATTACAATTTTGAGGATAGAAAATGGTTTCTGATCCCTACCAGCATACCATAAAGACATTTCGCTTTTCTCATTTGTTTAATATTTATAACGACGCGTTTGAGGTAGGAAAGAAAAGGAAAATCAATGTTAAAACATACTTGGGTAATTTAAAGCACCATTTTCAAAGAAGGAATACTTCTACTTCTAATTTTTTTTAAATACTATCATAAAGCTTTTCAACAAATTGCCCATTATTAAAGCAAAACTATATTTTTGTACTTAAGTTTGAATTTTAAGGAAAATTTAAGGATATAACGATTTAATATTCTTTAAAATTAATCTTGATTAATAAAAGGGTAATTTGAGTAGTTAAAGACAAAATAATTCAACTGTATTCACTGTTAAGAGATTTGGAAGCATCATGATATAGTTCAAATTTGCGACAATCTTAATTCCTTACTACGTCGACCAATATAACCATTCAAATTGACATTTTTTTAAAACTTGGTTTCATAATTTCATGATTTATTTGAATTGTTTACTTGAGTTCGTTTCATTAATTTATGTAGGTTTATTAATTTATAATTTTATTTTGCTTTTCGTGATGTCTAATTCATACTAATTTCATAATGTTTTCGAAATAAGCCACATTATCAAAGTTGCCAAAATAAATATAAGAATCTGTCTGTCTAAAGTAAATCTTAAACATCATTTTAATCAATGAATACAAAGTTAGATTCCATTTGCATTTTGTGAGTTAATTAATTTATAAAAAAAATTTACATATTTAAATTAATTCAATATATAATTTTGATGTTATAAATTTAAAAAAAACAATATAATTTGCATATACAAGTACATTTTACTTTGATTAATTTAAATTCGGAAAAAATAAGTTCATCTCTAAAAATCACATATTATTTTATAAACTAGGAATCTGCACGCATTAATCTCTGTGATTGTCCTTACTCATTGTCTTTCTGTCTTAAAAGCTGATATTTTTCAATAAGATAAAGATTATTTTCTTAACAAAACATATAATCATTACATATTTAGGTAAACTAGTTTTAGAAATACAGCAATCGTAAATGGAATGAACTGATATTTGCTTTTAAAAAAAAATCAATAGTACTTAAAAAAATAGTAAGAACAGAAATACAAACTGAGTGAAATAAGAAGAAATAGGTCAGTAACATTACTCGTTAACGAATTATAACGTAATTTTTCGTCTTTAGAACAGTTCTAAATGGAAATGATTTTTATTTCTATAAAACTAAATAGTTGAACTTTTTTTAAAAATTTCAAATTACTTGCTTGTATGTATATTTGGCCACATCTAATCTATCTTTTTTCTTTGTTTTTTATTTTTTGGGACTCAAGTACGAGTTTATAAGATAAAGGTACTATATAGAGATGTAAATAAAATTTCTAACATCATTACCCGAATAGTTATTCTTTAAAAAAAGTGAAGAAAAAAAACCCGAAAATAGCTTAATCGAAAAAGCATTAACATTGCAATAACTTTCGAACAATTTGAAACTTTGAAAAAAAAATCGTAATGCATTCGTCATTTTAAAAAGCTTTGCCAACAAGTCATATTTCAGCGTTGTAGTTTTAATTTTGCAACTGTAGAGAGTCCTGCTTGTGATTTCCTACAAAACGTTTAAAAGTTCTTTAAAAGATTCTTGAGCTAATTATCAATCGATTTTTATTTTTAGTTCCATCTTATCCCAGTACATTCAATATACACCTTCGTATTTTTATGCTTCTAAATCCTATTGTTTTTGCACAACAAATACAACGTAAAGTTGAATACTCAAAACAGCAGCTGTGGAGTCAGTTATGATTTTATTCTAGTAGATTAAAAAAAATATTGTTTATTATCATTTTGTTTCCATGAAAATTTTGAATTCTTCTAAGATTTATCCCATATCTAAACAATTTCGTGAAAATTATATTACTAATACTTCCGTAAAATACATGAATCATTGGTGTAGATTCGTTAGTAATTATCCAAAAGTTGAATCTGAGGCAAAATAATGTTCATTTCTTGATTATAATGCCAGTGTTTTTTTGTATTAGTAAATACTCAATTAATGACCATAAAGCATAATTATATAAACCATATTTTATTATTGTAAACAGATAAACATATATACCAATCTGTCGTTTAAAAAATTATTTTAAACAGTTGTTATGCTCCAACCTTTTTTGGCTTGTTGAGAATTGGGATCCATTTCAGTGTTTGTAGAATCTTTTTCCCCACCTGGCACAATCGGAGTTGCAACTTGAAGTCCAAGGGCATCCTTCTTTTTTTGAGTTGGATCAGTAGCTACAATAGGCTCATCTCCAATATCAGGAATTTTGAGGATCACAGGTTTTTTAGTGACTGAAATCTTATGTGAGGGGGATTTTTCCTGAGAGGATAATTTATTGGGATCTTGAGTTTCGGAGCTAGTGACATAGGCAAAATCCTTCTTTTCAGTGACCTTCCCATTGTTCAACTCAATGTAAGAGCTTTGAAAACCCGCAGATGATGGATTGGGGTGAAATGTGGAATATGAGCTAGTCCTCAGCGATTCACTGGCTAAGGGACATTGATCAGGACCTGTAATTTTTTTGGTACTGATAATGCACTGTTCACCGATGTCACCACTACCTACAAAGGTGGTCAAGCAGGGATTCATTAAAACTTGCTGACTTGATGTGTTGATTGCAAAATATGCTTGCTTTGTTGGCTCGAGTATATCTGGAGGTGTATCTTTCATGATTCCCAACTCATAAAACTGTTTTTGACTCTCTTGGCCATCAGGTTCCATTTCTTGAACGTCTTTGATATGGAATTGGCTACTTCGAGGGCTATCATCCAGTTGCTGTAGCTCAAATGCTGGTGAGAGAGGATCATCGGGAGCATTTTTTGCTACCCAAAGAGGATCGTTAGGATCGATATTGGCATCAATCAACTCTGTCGCTGTTACATCTTTCGATTTGGATACAATGAGTGGAGATCTCTGTTGATGGACTGTGAAATCACGCACTATGGATGCGGCGGCAGATTTCTCAACCAGCAGATGATCCACTTCTTTCCACTCGATATCTTCAGAGCCCATCTGAAAGCGCAGTTTCCTCAGTTTTTCCATCCGCACATCTACTTCAATTGTGTCTGGCATTTTGCTGCAGAATGAGTCACTCACAATTTCCGGTTTCAAGAAACCTATTTTTTGAAAAAATGAAAATGTTTTATTAGTTTCTACGAGCATACTTTTATAAATAATAGAATTAATGAAATTATTTTCAAAACAAAATCACGAGGTTATTTCGAACTCAACTCAGCAATAATCTCTACAAAAAAATACTAATTAGGGAATCTCAAAAGTAGAAAATCAGCAAAGAATATTTTTCTGCAATGTAGATACTTATTGCACATGATTGCTCACAATTTCAATAATAGATTCAATTTTTTCTCAGTTAATATGGTTTGATTTATATGAAGGGAGCAATGTTTTCCATAAGATTGTAGGAACAACCCAAAATTACATAGCATTGAAGAGCTGAAAAAACAGTTCTAACGAGATAGGAGAATTTTAAGGGATATCTCATAGGTGTTAGGATGGAAAATATGAATTCTTCCTGATCTTCCCTGAATATGAGTTTTCAGATTAGATCACTCCTAAATTGTTGACTCTGGAATTACGAAACTCTCTTTCATACATAGCTGAAAGCACCACTGGGCTGGTTAACAAGAAAAAGTCTAGTATTTCCCACCTCTCATAATGGATAGCGCCTCTAGATAAAGGGTCGCATTCATTTCATCGACAATCACTTCATCGACAGGCCATTTCATCGACACCACTTCCTCGACAGGCCGTTTCATCGACTAGGTCATTTCGTCGACAGGCCGTTTCATCGACAGGGTTGTTTCGTCGACAGGCCATTTCGTCGACAGGGTCATTTCGTCGACAAGTCATTTCGTCGACAGGGTCATTTCGTCGACAAGTCATTTCGTCGACAGGGTCATTTCGTCGACAGGGTCATTTCGTCGACAGGGTCATTTCATCGACAGGGTCATTACGTCGACAGGGTCATTTCGTCGACAGGGTCATTTCGTCGACAAGTCATTTCGTCGACAGGGTCATTTCGTCGCCAAGTGATTTCGTCGACAGGGTCATTTCTTCGGCAATTGATTTCGTCGACAAGTGATTTCGTCGACAAGGTCTTTCCATTGACAGGGTCATTTCCTCGTCAGGGTCATTTCGTCGACAGGGTCATTTCGTCGACAAGTCATTTCGTCGACATGATCGTTTCCTCGACAGGGTCATTTCATCGACAAATCATTTCGTCGACAAGTCATTTAGTCGACAGGGTCATTTCGTCGACAAGTCATTTCGTCGACAGGGTCTTTTCATTGACAGGATCATTTCGTCGACAGGGTCATTTCGTCGACAGGTTCATTTCGTCGACAAGTCATTTTGTCGACAGGGTCATTTCGTCGACAAGTCATTTCGTCGACAGGGTCTTTTCATTGACAGGATCATTTCGTCGACAGGGTCATTTCGTCCAAAAATCATTTCATCGACAAATCATTTCGTCGACAGGGTCATTTCGTTGACAAGTCATTTCGTCGACAGGGTCTTTTCATTGACAGGATCATTTCGTCGACAGGGTCATTTCGTCCAAAAATCATTTCATCGACAAATCATTTCGTCGACAGGGTCATTTCGTTGACAAGTCATTTCGTCGACAGGGTCATTTCGTCGACAAGTCATTTCGTCGACATGATCGTTTCCTCGACAGGGTCATTTCATCGACAAATTATTTCGTCGACAGGGTAGTTTTGTCGACAGGGTCATTTCGTCGACAATATTAAGAAAGGATTATTTTGTAGGCAAAGTCGTGCGTAATTTTGAAACTAGTCTTATGATTTTTTGGGTCGCATTCATTTCATCGACAATCACTTCATCGACTGGCCATTTCATCGATTAGGTCATTTCGTCGACATGCCGTTTCCTCGACAAGGTTGTTTCGTCAACAAATTTTCTTTTTAAAAAAAGATCGATATAGTAAAAAAACAAACTAAGTTGTATGAGTGGCTATTACGAAGGTTGGCGAAGTGAGAAAGGGGCTGAACTTCCTAGTATTATAAAAATCTAGGAAAAAATGCATGTGGGGAAAAATAAAATGAAAATCCAACTTGGAAAACATATTGGGAAATAATGTTGATGAAATTTTTTGTTCTAATCCTCTTCCTCATGTCCTTGTCAACTATGCTGCTGAAGAGGGAAGTTTCTGACAATTCTTATAAAATTTAAATGAAATATTATTTGAAACAAAAATCTTGTTCTCGCATTTCCAGTTTATTTTATTTCTTATTTAATTAATTATTTATAACGTTTTAGCGTTTAATAGTTTAATATGTATTTTATCCTATATGTTCCCTAAACATTTATAAGTTCTTTTACCTTATAAAATAAACTTCGTTAATGTAAAAAAAATAAATAAAAAACTTACAATGACTCCACATTCTCGGTATGCGATGCAATCGAAATGATATAAAAGATGGTTCTAAATCAGAAGAGTGGAGGAAACCTGTCTAATTGGTTTTTATGATCTAAAACATTTGGGGAAAAACGCAATTTATTACGATATAACAAATAAATTGACTTTTGAGTTTATAATTGAGGAGAGTTATCCATATGCATCTGATTTTATTCTCATTTAATGTTTTATTAAACTAAGTTCAGCAAACTTGTTTTTTTACTCAAATATTAAAATGTTTTTCTTTTCGACTTGCCAGAGAATAAAAATTTATTTAAATTAATAAAATTTGCGGTGAGAGTATATATTTCAAAGGCGAGCAATAAGTCCTTTAGAAAGTGTAATCGGAAATGGAAATGTTTTTAAATATCATGTTTGATATGTGTTCTGAAAAAGAAATGTGAATTTTTGTTACCAAAACGAAAAAAGTGGAATTTTGAATGTTGATAGAACATTTTGTGAAATTTTGCCCTTGTGGTTTTCGCTATGTGTGAAAATTTTCATAATTATTTTTTCTCATTTGTAGTCTACTGAACAAATTTGATATTTTAAATATATATGCATTTTTTATTTTCATTTTTTCTGCATTTTAGTTTTGAGCCTCCTGGCTTGTTCAGCTGTTGTTGTTGCTGTTAATTTACGTCGCACTAGAGCTGCACAATGGGCTATAGGCGACGGTCTGGGAAACATCCCGGAGGATGATCCGAAGACATGCCATCACAATTTTGATCCTCTGCGGAGGGGATGGCACCCCCGCTTCGGTAGCCCGACGACCTACGCGCGAAGTCGAGCACTTTACGGTAGCACAGTTTAACGAGGACCCATACCGCACACCCTCGGTCCCTACGCAGACTGATCCAAGTGGTCACCCACCCGCACACTGACCGCAGTCAGTGATGCTTGACTTCGGTGATCTGTTGGGAACCGTGTCTTAACGATCAGTCCACTGCGGGATTGGCTTGTTCAGGCAGAAAATAATCAAAATTTTGATTGGCGATAAGTCGTGCTAATAGTTGTCAGTAAGCGTTTGAAAATTGTGTTTTAATCCTGTGCAGAAAATCAGTTAAAAATTTATACTATTAAAAAATTGGTCAAATTTTAATTGCAAGATTTTTTTTTCTTTTTCGTAAAGTAAGAGTTATTTATTCTTACGTTTAAATTCCAGGCTTGACTTTTTGTTAATTTTCTTTTAAACAAAATGTGTCTAATTTAAATCCTACAAATAAAAAATGAATTAATTCATCATTTACTTACTACTATTATTATTCCTATTAAATTATACTATTATTATTTAATTATAATAATAGTATAATTCAAAAATAGTATAATTTGATAATATTAGATTAGAATTGAATAATTAATACTATTATTAAATCCACTATTATTAGAAAAAACACATTTTGTGAAGAGCAAACACTAACACGCTTGCAACATTACGCCCGTGCTTCTAAACATTTTTGGTAAGGTGAGTAGCACTTTAAATATTGTGGGAATCTACAACGGCCTCGGTAAATACCTAAACATCATGTTCGTGTTCCTATTGTTCTTCGAAATCTTTACTAGTAGTAACGAAACTAAGACTCAGTTCGATTGTTCGAATAAGCATATTCCTGTCCTAATGTTAACGATGCTGAACAAAAAGTTTAAAATTGCAATTAAAGTGAACATTAAGAAATTACTTTCCATCATAAAAAACCTAAAATTTTTTTTTCTGTTGTTGTTGTTCATTTACGTCGCACTAGAGCTGCACAATGGGCTATTGGCGACGGTCTGGGAAACATCCCTCAGGATGATCCGAAGACATGCCATCACGATTTTAATCCTCTGCAGAGGGGATGGCACCCCCGCTTCAGTAACCCGACGACCTGCACGCGAAGTCGAGCACTTTACGGTAGAACAATTTAACGAGGACCGATATCACACACCCTCGGTCCCTACGCAGACTGATCCAAGTGGTCACCCACCCGCACACTGACCGCAGCCAGTGATGCTTGACTTCGGTGATCTGCTGGGAACCGTGTCTTAACGATCAGTCCACTGCGGGACGATTTTTTTTTCTACTTATGCAAATATAATAATTAGGTCTATGATTATTTTCATTTCTGTGAGAATTCGACTGAAGTCTATGTTTTCGTTAAAATTTATGTAAAAATGTTCAAAATTTTTACAGCAATAAATTTAGCTTTTCCCTGCTTGAAATAGTGTCTAAATTTTCATTGTAATATATTTTTATTACTTTTAATTCTAAAAATATATTTTATTAATTTGATTTGATATTAAAAACAATTTGATTGTTAACGTCACACTATATTAACTATTGACCATGGTCCGGATATCATGCTTGGTAATGTTCTGAAGACAATCCTTACCTATCCTGAAAATAAGTGTCGAGCTATTACGATTTAGATATAGAAATGTAGATTTCGATACATCAACCGTTTAAACGCTTCTCAACTACCTATTAATTAATTTAAAAAGCTAACTTCTTTTAGTGCAATTGGAACAATAAACAGCCATAAAGAATTTTACTTTAGTATAAGATTAAATAAATGCATTTTTCTTATTAATAATAGAAATATTTAGATTAAATCTCTAAAATAGTTTCAGAATTACGCATGACACTATCAACGAAATGACCCTGTCGACGAAGTAACTTGTCGAAGAAATGACCCTGTCGAAGAAATGACTTGTCGACGAAATGACTTGTCGAAGAAATGACTTGTCGACGAAATGACTTGTCAACGAAATGACCCTGTCGACAAAATGACCCTTTCGAGGAAATGACCCTGTCAATGAAAAGACCCTGTCGACGAAGTCACTTGTCGACGAAATCAATTGCCGAAGATATGACCCTGTCGACGAAATCACTTGTCGACGAAATGACCTTGTCGACGAAATCACTTGTCGACGAAATGACCCTGTCGATGAAATGACCTTGTCGATAAAATGACTTGTCGACGAAATGACCCTGTCGACGAAATGACCCTGTCGACGAAATGACCCAGTCGACGAAATCACTTGTCGACGAAATGACCCTGTCGACGAAATGACCCTGTCGATGAAATGACCTTGTCGATGAAATCACTTGTCGACGAAATGACCCTGTCGACGAAATGACCCAGTCGACGAAATCACTTGTCGACGAAATGACCCTGTCGACGAAATGTCCCTGTTGATGAAATGATCCTGTCGACGAAATCACTTGTCGACGAAATGATCCTGTCGATGAAATGACCCTGTCGACGATATGACCCTGTCGTTGAAATGATCCTGCCGACGAAATCACTTGTCGACGAGATCACCCTGTCGATGAAATGACCTTGTCGACGAAATGACCCTGTCGACGAAATGACCCTGTCGACGAAATGACCCTGTCGACGAAATGACCCTGTCGATGAAATGACCCTGTCGACGAAATGACCCTGTCGACGAAATGACTTGTCGACGAAATGACCCTGTCGACGAAATGACCCTGTCGACGAAATGACTTGTCGATGAAATGACTTGTCGATGAAATGACTTGTCGACGAAATGACCCTGTCGACGAAATGGCCTGTCGACGAAACAACCCTGTCGAGGAAACGGCCTGTCGACGAAATGACCTAGTCGATGAAATGGCCTGTCGATGAAGTGGTGTCGATGAAATGGCCTGTCGATGAAGTGATTGTCGATGAAATGAACCAGACCCCTAGATAAACTATTGTAATTCTATGGTTCACTTGACAAAACATTAATCAACTACAACCTAACACCAATGGACATTACCAATTGAACAGCCTAACATTACCTAACTCCAATCAAATAATATTTTTATGATTTTGAAACCATGCTTGTCGTTAATGTTTATAAGCCCGTATAGTTTTAGATCCACGTTTTTTTTCCACATCAGTTGTAAATGGTTTCAAACCGTTAAGGTTAAAAAATGTTTCGAATCGTAAACTTTACTATTAGTTAGATGGGCAGAATGATATCAGTTATTGTATTCCAACTGTGTGGAAATCTAGCCTTAAAATTAAATAGGTATTAATTTAAATGCATCTTACTTTGAAATGAACCCGCTCTGCCCTTCAATCTTGGTTCCTGAAAAGAAATTACAATAAAAAGCATTCTATGCTTCATTAAAAAATAACTAGAAAAAAAAAACATTTGTCAAGAGCCTGCCATAATATTATTAATTATGTATACTTATGTATAGTCGACAAAAAAACAAATATTGTAATAACTTTTGATTTAATGATTGAATTTTCAATTCAGATATACACTTGGCTCGAGGAGCGAACCATAAAACCATAACCATAGATTTGCTGCAAAACTTCTGCAGACGTTATTTATTACAAAATCAGGCTCTGATGACGTGCTTTCGATAAATAATAATATTTCGAGGGGTTTGAATTTTTGACTCTCACAATATGAGGGAATTTTGCAACCATAATCTAGAAAATATGGTCCAAGACTTTGAAATAGGAAAGTGGTCGGAAGTTAAGCGATTAAAATGATTTTACATTCTTTCGAAATACTGATATTTCTTATTTCTATTACGTAGCTTTCGAGCCATGAACTATGTAGTATTTACGCCATTATATTTATTTTTTTTTAAATGTAATGTTTTATTAATAAAATGAAAGACATTTATCAAAAATAAGATGTTTTGCATTAATTAATTTAAAAACAATTTATTTTTGGACTTAAAAGAAAGCACTTATTGACTTAATTTACTTCAGAAGGAAATCGGAAGGAAAATCTGTATAATACTTCTTTTAATATCTTCTATCCTACATAAAATATTGAAGTTTTGAAAGATTTGATGGCATCATTTATAACTCGGATGCATTTATTATTTTTATTGTGTACTTTTATTTTATAATTTTCACACTAACGAGCATACATTGTAAGTTAAACACCTGTTTCTAGATAGTATATTAACATGACAAAATTTTGTAAGTGTGCTTCAAATAATTAGATTTGATCACTTTTTAATCCTTATTTCTTTAATTTTTAATCAAAATTGTTAACCGTGAGTGTTATCAAATATTTTTTTAAAAATTAAATTAAAGAAAAAAATTAACTTAAATAAAATGAAGCATGTAATAGTTTCAATATATGAGTAACCTCGTGTGTAAGGCTTAGTGGAAACTACTTATACCGTGGATATATATTTTATCTTAAACTTATTGCAAGACCATACGTAATTTTTTTATTAGTTGTAATTAGTTAAAGTGTGTCTATCACTCCTGTGTAATAAAGGTCATTATTAGTTAAATAATTACTAAGCCATTCTGACAAATGTAATGAAATATTTAGAACATATTATCTATATTTACCTGTTTTTCATCTTCATCTTCAATCGAATTACCAGATGAGCATAATGAATGAGCCTAAATAAAAGAAAATGCAGCTTTATTCAATACTAGAAAAAAACTTTAAACCTTTTTCTTTTTTTAAATCTCATTCCCATCCATGCAGCAAAACATGAAATGCAGCAAAATATTCAAATGTGGTGAGTTTAGCTCGAAGAATATTTAAGGATACAAAAACGGATGGGCAAAAATTAGATATCAGTTCATTAGATAAAATACAATGTAAAAAATTTCCAGTACAAATTACTGGCACCATGTGTTCATCATCATCCGTAAAATAATTTTGACCGTAAAATCCATGCTTACCGCAGAATTTTGTTTAGCAGTAATAATTATTTAACTACAATGAAACACCGATTTTATAATAAATATTACTGTAAAAATGAAGGTGCATCAGATATTTTGCTGAGTGAAATTTTTCTGTAAAAATGGATTTTATTATGGTAAAAAGTAAAGTATTTTTCATCAAAATGTACCGGAAACTCGTATTTTCATTTTTACTGTATTTTCATTTGGAATTTTTTACAGTGTATTTGACACCCCTAGGGAACTCATGGGAAACATAATTAAATACCATACCTCTGAACCTTCTCGATGCTGTTATTTTGCAAGTATGTCGCCTTGAGTTTAAATCATTTATTAAGAATTCGATTGATTGGATTGATTGGATTGACATGGTGAATTGTGTAATGCTGATTTCGGAAGCTTTGACTGTTGCTTCAATATTTTTAGAGCATTCTCATTGAGGCTTATGTCATTTGAATTTTCAGATCTAACGAGGTCCAAATGGGATGTGTGAGCATTCGTGATACCCAGTCATATGTCCTTCCCTGCCCTATATATTTATTTTACTGTTATCATCTAAAAAGTTAACAACGGCATATCATTCCTCATCATTATGAAAGGCAATACCTAATAATGAAACAGAAAGGCAATACCTAATAATACGATATGCTAAATTAAATATCCTGGTTTATTTTTGTAGCTGCCTCAGTAAGCTGCACCAATCCTCATAGAATAAAGGAATATGATAAAAGGAAAAGCAGGGTATTATGTTTTTTTTTTCTATTATTTTTTATGATTCCTATAGGCTGGCTAATTATTTGTTCCATGATTTCATTTCACAGACATATATTGGTGAAAAATATAAAAATTTAGAAGTATAAATTATTTGAAGAAATTTAATTGTTAAAATGAATTTTAAAAAATTACGCTGACATACGCCCACTCTTACAGTTAATATCTGTAGCGTTCCATAAAGCTGAATGTTTATAGTAAAAGTATTTTAAGCAATTTTAAAAAAATGTCTTGATATACAGATATCTTCGAAGTAAAGCAATAAAAACAGGGTAAAACAATCTTGTTCGCAAAATACAGTTGGTAAAAAAGTAAATTATTTTAATTATAATGTAAAACTTACGTTTTCGCTGCAAATTGTATAGCAAAGGAAGACCATAAGACCCTGGAATAGAGAAAACAAAAGGGTTAATGAAAGATTAAACAAAGTGAAGTTTATTTCAAATTTGTCATTTTATATAAATAAATATGTAGAAAAATATCAATGAAATATTTTATCAGCTCACCAAAACTCCAGAAGCGGAAGAAAAAATAAATTTATAAAGTTCATCATCAAAATTGATATACATGAAGCTAGAGGCCGACACCATCAGTAGGAATAATATGATAATTAAAGATCTGTTGAGCAAACGGGACCTAAAAAACAATAAAAACCACTCGCTCATGTAAAACAGACAACTTTTAAAAGATATTGTTTGAAAAAATATTATGATTGTTAGAAGAATGAAAATATTATATTTAACTATGCAATTATTTATGATGTCAAATCAGCCAATTTTACAGACCTCAGTGGATGAATAAACGAAGTTTGATTGAGTAATTTTGGATAAAATAAAAAAAATCCAAATATATTTCGATCAAACTGTCAAGACATCAGCTTAGAATTTCTCTCCTGACGGTCGCAAATTAAATTGCAAAAACGGCAAACGCTACGACGCGAACAGTGTAAATGTGATTTAGAGTCTTATTGATTCCACTAATTGTAAGCTATAAAAGTGAAAGAGAAAAAAAACGCAATCTTTAATTTTTATTATCAACGGATACATTTCAATGATAATTTACCTAAATTCATACAAAAAAATAATTTAGAATCTTTATCCACTCAGATTATCAACTATGTAAAAAGAGTAGTTAAAGTTAATATAATGGATATTTTATGTATTAGCAATTATCTATCAGCAGTTTCAATCTATTTTATTAGATCCGGAAAGAATAACAGAATTTTAATATATTTCTACGTAATTCAAATTCACGGAAATATTTTCAAAATAACTATTTAGATGTATTCATAAATTTGTTATACATTCCTGTATGTAACCAAGCTGAAATTTGAAAACGAGTTTCCCTCTTGTACAAAGTCTATCTTCTATCAACAGGTACAAAGTTTTAAGATATAATTTATCAAAAAATATAACCGTATGGTAATGAACTTAAATGTATTGATGGAAAAAAACTAATCTAAAGTAAAAAAAATATATATATCACGAAAATTAGGTTGTAGGCAAAAATTGATTGAAGAGAGATCTAAAAATAGTCTGTTTACCTGTTAACAGTTTTTGAATGTTTTGTGGGCTCCAATTTTCTATACATTTTAAGCTCTGTTTTCACCGTCATCACTAACATGATTTGTAACTGAAAATAAATAAATAATATGAAGTTCAGTAAATTAATTAATTAGACCACTTTATAATAACGCAATTTACGAGTAAAGTTAAATATGCACATGCAAAGTACAAGAAAATAATTATGCATATAACCAAGAGTTTAGTGAAAATAATAAGAAAATTGACGTAATATATCATTTTCTTTTTGTCAAACTAATGTATTTGAAAAAGACTGGCCATATAGAATCAATGAATACAAATAGAAAGCTTACACAAAAATACAATTTATGAAAAAACACCTTTTTACTTACCACAGTAATAATAATGACAGATATGGAATAAGCATAAAAATAATTTGTCTCCAGTTGAATCCACCAGCTAAAAACATAATTGCGCATTTAAAGATGAGTTTTTTACATAAAAAATATTTTAAATCATTTGAAAAAAAATTACTAATTGGAAATGTACTGCAATAATGTATGTACCTATTTAATCTAAATCCCTCGGGAACCTGAGCTGCAAGAGTGGCTCCAACAACTATCATCGGAATGGCTAAAATTAAAGTAAAATAATTAGGACAAATCTACTTAAATGACAGAATTAAAAATAAAACATAGCATATTTATTTTATAGTCATGGCTTTTGCTAAATTTATAGTAGCATATTTATTTTTGCTGAATTTTAATTTGAAGGTTCGATTAGTTGAGATAGCTCTCATCACATTTTGCACAGAGTAATAAGTAATTTTATGTAGGAACTATAATACTCTCTGAAGTAAAACTCTCACATTTGGAGATTCAGCAATCCTGGAGCTATATTTATTTCATTGAAGCTATATTCAATTTGGAGAATATTTTTGTCACGAAATCACGTGATTTGTAGCGAAACGCGAACTCTCAAATATATGACGAAAACGTTTCCTAAATTCTAAACCTTGTAGGGGCAGAGTTATCGACCATGCCAATCTTCATCTATCAAAAGGTATCCCGTGATTGAATCAAGTTAGCATGTCTTATATACCAGTGAATTAATGTTAAATAATCGTAGTGGTAGTTACGCCACACTACTCCCCCACCAGAATTTTATCAGGGATAGAATTTGATGAACGGTTTCCACTTAATTGCTGTACTTGTGAATGACCGAGAGAGCTGGAATTAAGATCACCGGGTTTTTGAGTGCTGGATGTAAGAGGTGTATTAACTTCACAGACGTGGTCGCTCTTGTGTTGCCTTTAGCAGTCGAGTGTATGCTGGCTGACGTTGTGTGTATGTTCGAGACGAGACTGAGCAGCAACAGAGTGAGGAGGTGGATGATGCCGCTATCACATGTAGCAAGTCAACTATTCAATGTGGATCATCCATCGAAGTAGGCGTTCCTGTCAAGAGATTGCGAAGTAGGCGTAACTGCGTGATCGAATCACGTCCGGAGGTCACCAATGTGAGGGCGGAGTTATCGACCATGCCAACCTTCATCTATCAAAAGATACCTCGTGATAGAATCAAGTTAGCATGTGTTATATACCAGTGAATTGATGTTTAATAATCGTAGTGGTAGTTACGCCACAACCTCATAGTTTGTTTATTAGGATGACGAAAATAGAACAATAACTAGGCAATTGAAAATAAGGTGACGAAACAAACCGACTGGAATATGGGAAGTCAACGCTTCCTAGCAGAAAGATCTCGGGATCGAATCCCGCTTTGAACTTATTGGGTGTAATTTTTCTCTCTGTTCTGTTTGTCCATCTTGTGTCGATAGTGTGACATTGATCCGCCTAAATGGTGCCCAAGATAAAATGATAATTAGAAAAGTTATTTTTAGGCACTTCAAATTTCATTTCTTCTTTTTTTTTGCAAAAAATAGAATGACGAAATATTTCCTTAATTTTGTTGAAATTCATTTCCGAAATTCAATAACGGCGAAAGTGATATTTGATTGTCCATTTTCTTACTGTGAAAATAAACATTATAATATTAGTTATTAATGCAACATTTTTAATTAACATTAGAATATGCAAGGTGTGGGAAATTTCCCTTCTTACCCCAACCCATAGTTGCAAGTTTGAGCTCAGGATAGCGCACTCCTTTCATTTCGACGAATTCCATGTAGACTGTAAGGCCAATACATAGTTGCATAGAGAAAGCAGCAAGCAAGAAAAACTGAATCAGGGAAATGACGTATGGGTAGTAGTCCTGAAAAGATATAATTAATTCGTTGAAAATAATACCTTTAATAGTAATGAATTTTACAATCTCTTTTCAAATAAATGGATTAATTTTCTAAATTTTGCAACACTCATTCGATAACATTTCTTAACGTTCCGTTTAGAAATGGAAAAAAAAACCTCATGACCGCATTAAAAATATAATGTTAATAGATTGATAAGGAAAAGTGTAGAATAATAATATTTTTATTTGGTAAAAAATGACTTTGAAGTGTCCAATTTCATTGCGGAATAACACGAACAAACCTTTTATGACTTTTGAAATGCTTCTAAGTTCATATATAAATCTCCAGTCATCTTTCTTAACTCAATCAAAAAATATCCATATTTTGTGACACATTCGTATAGATAAAATAAGTCAGGTAGCTGAAAAATCATATAAAAAACTTTTTTTTTCTTCAATTTTAAGACGAAAATAAAGTTTTCTGAGCCCAATACGATATTCTCTAAAGTTTTATTTTCCCTAAATATTGGGCCTTGTCATAGAATTTTAAACTTTCATGACAAAAATGGCTGTTAGCAATTCACATAGAAGTATTTATTAGTAATTTTTAAATCTATTATACCTTTAATTTATTCTAAAACATATTGTGATAAAACTAAAACAAATAATAAAAATGAAATAATTTTACCTTAGACAAAGATTCATGAAGAGCTTTGAGAAATGTACCGTAGGCACCTATTAGTGCTATACAGACTTGTAATTTCAATGCTGTTATAGCACCGCGAATTTTTCTGGAAGAAATAAGAATGTTGAGAATTAATTCAAAATTTCATAGTAGAAAACATTCAGTATCAATAGAAGAAATTATAAATAATAAAACCCTACTTCCATAATACTAGAAGGATGAAAAACGTTAGGAAAACGAAGAAGGCACATAATGCACAGCCAATTCCAGCGATTACTTCGAAGCCATCCTGGAACTGCAAATCATCCTGTAAAAAAATATTATTTTAATTGCAATTTAATACTATATTTCTCATTGGAGCATTCTTTCAAAGTTTATTTCACCAGTTACTTCATTGTTTGCTATCAGGAGAGCTTTGTCAGTAAAATCACTTCAGTACAGTAATTAAAAAAAATATTTTTCAATTAAAGTCTATTACTGACGAGGGTCAATAAAATTTTGAAGGTTAAATATTGTATGTATGTTTAGTTAGCAATTAATAAGAGCACAATTGTATTTTTCGTGATATAAGTACAAGGAAAAGAAAATTCTTGAAAAATTACCGTGTGTGGTATTGACAATTTTGTTTATATTTAATTGTGGAAATAAACCCAAAATATGCTGCATTAAACCATTCTTCTGTCAAATCTTTCATTCATATAGTAACGGTTTGCAGGAAATTCTGACTTCCAAATTAAAGTTCTCCTTACCACACGTTTAATTAAAAACACATACCTGGAAAATAAATTTAACCGAATAAATGGATTTTATTCCATACTATAATCATGAAAAAATTACCAAATTCTATCACACATCATAAAACCAAATTGTATTTTTAGTTCTCCCAAAATCATTATTAAAGAGCTTTGGTAAAAAGTACCGAGCTTTTTGCGTTCCCAAAGTGTCAGAAAGAGCTAGCACGGTAAATTTTACCACAATCTGGTAGTTTTAACTATTTGTTTTTCA
Source organism: Parasteatoda tepidariorum (assembly GCF_982258835.1). Lineage (NCBI taxonomy): Eukaryota > Metazoa > Arthropoda > Arachnida > Araneae > Theridiidae > Parasteatoda > Parasteatoda tepidariorum. The sequence goes on along the minus strand of NC_141757.1, from coordinate 54,917,255 downwards.
GTGTAACACTGTAGTTACATTTTTATTGGCGAATTTGTGCTTGGGAGAGCATTCTTCAAGATTTTAACAGTTACTACATTATTTGTGATCAGGAAAGCTTTGTTTTAAAAATCTTTCGCTCATATTTTCAGAAATAAAAAAAGATCTTTTAATTATTTTTGCAATCAAATTGTTTGAAAAAAATTATTATTATTTTAATATTAAACATGCACTTTTATTTTTTACAGCTTATTGTGTTTGTAATTATCAAATTGTATTTCTGAAGTAAAGTAATGGGGAGCGTTTTTACATAATTGGATATTTTCTATACAAACATTATATTTTATTACGATTGGAGATTTATTATTTTTATTTTAAAGGATAGGAATGCACATGAAGTTAACAGAACAGAGTAATTAAGGAGCTTTCTTTTATAATTTGATTTATAATTAATAAGGCTTAACACTGAATTTCAGTTTGAAATTTATTTATTATTTATTTTTTATGTTAAAAATTACTTACTGGCTGTGCATAAGTAGTGAGCAGAACTGCATATGTTCCTACATGATTGCATTGGCAAAGTGAATAATTTCCAGTTTGAATTGGCTGACAACCTTCCATTGAAAATTGAACATTTCTGAAAAATATAAAGATTCTGGTATACCATTATAAAAAGTATGTATTTCTCAAAATAAAGATTAAAACTTATTAATTATCTTTAAACACAATGGATTCTTTGAGATGAATTACTTTACTTGCGGCAAAGACATCGTTCATTGCAAACATTAAAAGACTAAGCAAATGTCCTTAGAATTGCAATACCGTTTGAACTTAATAAGTTTAATAAATCTAGAAATCTAAATTTCAAATGTGATAAATCCTTTTGGAGTAATTTAAAATTTGCCCGGAATTTGGAAAAACAGACTCAAACTAAGTTTTTCTACCTAGTGGTGCCTAAAAGTAATTGTATCAGTAAAGCATAATTTCCTACAGCTTTAAGAATATTTTAAATTTAGCATTTAATTGCTTCGCAGTTTTCATTAAATATAGAAGTAAAAAGCACAATTCGACAATTCAGCGTATCAAACTGCCTTTGCCCATACATAATTTCTTTTTGGGTGATATTTATTTAGTTACTTACTTATTGGTGAAAATTATTAATTATTTTTTTTTTAAATATTCAATTTATACACATTGAAAATATAAAACAGAGGTGCTAGAAAAAATCCTAATTTCGTTTAATGCAGTTGGAAATCGATCGGAAGATTTATTCAAAACGGAGTATTGAGTTTGAAAAAGTAGTATTTACAAAATTTCTAATTATCCTTACTAACTTACTTAAGTTTTATTAATGCATAATTTTTTGTAACTATAAATAAAGAAAAAAACTTAAGATGCTGGTACAAGTGTCGAATAAACGAATGATTAAAAAAACAAAAAATTTTGTCAAATTCATTGCATTTTGAAACTAATAATCTGCCCGTCAATTTTGTAATAAAGGTTACAAAAAAAATTATGCTTTACCATTCTTTATGGTATTATGAATTCTCGAATGGAAAGTTAATTTTCATGAAATTTTATAAATTATATTTTAATTTAAAAAATTAAGTTTATAAATTACTAGTTTAAATTTATTTTATTAAAATTATATGTTTTTTTAAATTTCTTAAATTGAAAATTGTAATACTGCTCTTTTTACTACACAGTAAAATATGCCAAATCACACCGAAAATATTAAAATTTAATTACGTAAATAATACTTCTGAATTTTTATTTGTTTTACTAAACTCAGTAAAATGATTTTATTGCTTTATTTCTTTTTAGAAATTAAACGAAATTTCAATAAAGCTTTTTTTTAATTTTTTCTAAACATCTCATAAACATCTGTATCACCACAGCAATTATCAAAACTTAATTATGTAAGTAATGTTTATTAATTTTAATTCATTTCACTGGAATAAAAAAAATTCCGTTTTTAATAGTTTTTAGGGGAAAAAATTAATTGAAATACAGTTACCCTTACCCCTGAGAAAAATCTGCAACACCACAGGAAATATTCCACATAATTTGTCGATTCTGAAAAAAGTAAATGAATTTTTAGCATATTATGATGTAATTCAATTAACATTTAAAAAATAATAATTAGCATCTTATAATATATTTTAATTTAATTTTAACATATTGTAATAGTTTTTAATATATTTTGAAACTTTTCCCTCGTATGAAAGATGCAACAATTTATATTAAATAGAATGGTTTCTCAAAAGTATGGAAACTCTCAAATATCTTGAAAAATGCGCATAGAATCAAAGAGCTGAAAATACGCAATAATATTTTAAGTAATATGTTCGGTAATATTTTAATACTATCCATATAATGATACCAAACTGTACCGCTTCAATGGGTATAAAATTTAAAATCAGACGTATAATCCATATTTTTTCGTTCTGGTGTGTATTTCGCGGTGTATCTCAACATTTTTCGAAATTTCGCGGAAAAAATGGTTAAACAACAATAAGTTTAATTGTTATTTTACTATATTCAAGCAAAGAGTCATGGTGGCTCAGAGGATCAAGCGTTCGCCTTTCAATGAGGTGAACCGGGAACGAATTCCTGCGTTGGCTGGCCGATACGAATTCCGCATCTGACTCACACCGAACACTGTGCTGACGTCAAATACCATCAGTGGTAGATGGATCATGGGTTAGAGTGACCTTCCCGTCAGGCTAAGCACGGGAGGATTTTGTGATATTCCTCTCCATGTAACGTAAATGCGGGTTATTTCCATCGAAAAGTCTTCTACGAAGGCAAATTTCTCTCAATACTTGATCCAAGGCTTCCCTTGTCTAGTTGATTGGTTTTAAAATTACAAATCTGCGGGGTTGAACATTAGAAGTCATAAACCAAATATTGAGTAGGCTGTTAAACGACGATTTTAAAATAAAATATATTCAAACAAAACAATCAAATAACCATAAATACGATGGTATTCAAACTGTCAAGTGTGAGGAAAACCGCTAATTAACTGCTTTCTCGCTTAGTTACTAATTAACTGCTATCAAGCCACTTAGTTACTCGCCTCTAGGTACCGAGAAGGCTAATCTGCCAATCTCAAGACCAACAGAACGGGAGCTCGAGTGTCAGCATTTACGACAGTGTATACTCTTGATAAACCACAACCTATCTCCAAAGCCCATTACCTATTACCTAACGAAAAGCATAACTCTAATGAGCGATTAAAGTTTTTATAGTTTTCAAGCCATGCTAGTTGTAAATGGTTAAAAAAAGTACAGTTTTGTTTACATAGTTTCTTAACCATACTAATTGTAAACGGTTTAAAAACCGCAAAGGTAAGAATGTTCTTTACCGTAAACGTTACGGTTAATTGAATGAACAGACTACTACCGGTTATTCTGCTATAATTTTAGAATGAAACTTCCAACAGTAATTTCATTTTTGTAAACTAGTGTGTCAACTGTAAAGTAACAAAGGTCATAGGCAGAATGGAATAAAGATGAAACCAGACTCGGGAGAATCAAATTTTCAAAGAAACGCGAAAAAAATAGGGTCTCTTCTATCAGATCTTGAAAGTTTATTCCCTGTTCCACCCGCACTGTGTGATATTGTGGGTAGAGTTTGGTATCATAAAATTGATACTTTAAAAATATATTTCCTTTTTATATGATAAGTCGTTTTCTTCGATGCGTATTTCCTGAGATATCAGACCCTTTTCCTATGAAACCTTTGTATGGGCACTTTTCGTTCCTTTATAAGTACATAAATTTCCAAAATTACATTATTTAAATCACAAAATAAAAATGGAAGACTGTATCTGATGTAACAAATTGTAATTGGTAATAAGTGAAATTTAGCAAACATTACATTGTTAGAATTTCCATTCTAAAATTATACCAAAATAACCACCAGCAGTTTGTCCATCCAATTAACCCTAAAGTTTACGGTAAAGAACTTTTTTTACTTTCATGGTTTTGAAATCGTTTTCAACTAGTATGGTTATGAAATCACGAATACGAAACTCTATAGCTTTTTAACCAATTTCAACTGGCATAGTTTCATAACCGTAAAAAAGAAATTTAGCTTGACATTGGGGATTGGAGTTAGGTTGGAATTTATCAAAAAGAAATATTGTGGTGTCAATGTTTAGACTCAAATGCCTGTTCTTTCATTTTTAAAACTAGGAGATTAGCCCTCTTGGCTATAATATGTACGCAACTATGAGTGGCTGTATTAGGTAGGCTTAGTTAGTATGATAGAATTCTGGTTGCTTTACCGCATTAGGTGAAAGCTAATAAATGGTTTTTCTCACAGTTAACAGTTTGAATATCATCTTATTTATGGTAAATTGACTTTTTTGAATATGGTAAAAAATAACAATTAAATAAATTGTTATTTAACCATTTTTTTCCAAACAAATTCTGCCAATTTAACTGCGATGATAACAAATGTTGATAACTTAAACAATTAATAGTTTTATTTTGGAATTGAAACAGTGTTTCATCCATAATGATTTTAAATATATACTCTTATCACTGATTAGCTACAATTTGTAATTGGAGGCATTTAAACTAACTAATTTTACATAGAACAGTTACTTTAATAAAATTAAGATAAACTCAGACATTCGAGAATGTTATAAAGAAAAACTAACCACAGTGTGATTCAAATGTGCAAGACGAGCTTTAACTTTGAGACGAGATGCTCGTGAGCCAACTCTCCTTTGACCAGTTTGCATTGCCACGGCTACAATTCTAGAGTGCAACTGATATTCCATGTCAAGACCTCTGTGCAAAATAGAGCCATACCCATATCTGAATCGATGAAGAAAGAAACAATAAAAGTAGATTTTACACCAAGATATACTAAATCAAACTATGTTTTCCGTGGTAGTTCGCATTGTGATTTAGTTCTAACGTACATCATACTTTATTTTAACACTTCTTAACATTTTAACGAATGCAGAGGTTCCACTTTTAATTTAAACCCTTCAATTTTAAAGTAAAAACACAATTAATTGAATTAGAGTTAAGTTGGATTGGAAGAATGAAATAAAGTAGAAATCAACATCTGAACCTTACTATTCCTGGTTAGAAAGTAATTTTTCGCTTATTACTGCTTATCTGATTAGTATATCTAAGGTTGCTGATGATACGTTTTCATTGTTGTTTACACTTTTTTTTAACATTACTAACTTGTTTTTGATTTTGCTTATTTTGTTAGCTGATTTCAGCTTATAGTCATGGATGTGGATTAAAACTTATTATGATCCATTTGACTTTTATTCATTTGGTTCTGATAGATTTAAAGAAAAAATTCATAAAAGAAGATTATGCAATCAATCATCAATTTGTGAATTATTAAATACAATATAGAAAAATTTCTTATACAAAAATATAAATGTAAAAAAAAAGCATTTTTTTTTAAAATAATAAATTTGCAATTGATTTTTTTTTGCATCAAAAACTAAATATTATGAAAATAGTACTATCAGAAAACTGGGTGGAAATATATACTTTAAAAATAACTTCATTAAGAGAAGAAAAAAAAGTTGACAAGTGTTATGAACGCTCTGACACGGCACTCAGGGTCTAAACCAGTAAAACACGAATGTAGAAGAAATAACTTTTAGAATATTTCCGAATTTCAATCATGTCGACTTTTTCACGTTTTTTTTTAATGAAATTAATGAAGTTTTTGTTATCGAAATTTCAGTAGTATTATATTCATATATAGTTATAATATTTGTTTAAAATTTCTTCTAATTAACAATATTTTATTTCTTCTTATATGTATAAATGCTGGAACAAAATATTTTTTAACGTGCTATATCATAATTAGTATAAACAATAATGTCATTAAAATAAAGTTAATATTCTTACTTACCCATATTGTGCCAAAAATCTTTGAGGTAAAAAAGCTGAGAAATTTTTGTAAAATACAACTGCCATGCTGATAGAATCATTTACTGGAACAAATAACAAGAAACGCATACTTAATCAGCAAATAAATGTTTAAGACTTGTGTTGACAAAAAAAGAGTATATTTAAAAGTCTACAAAGATTATAAAATTGTATCAATATAATATTGGTATTCACCCAAAGCATTGCAATTTATCCGATTTTTTTCATACTTAGTTATTAAACCCTATTTATCAAGTTACCCCAATTATGAATTCTTAAAATGTTTTTTTTTAACTTTGAACGTAATAAAAGCAGAATTAGTTACTTTAGTTTTGGAAATATTGGCTCTGAATTTTTAAATTATAACTCTGTTTAAAAGTTATATGATGTTAGTATTAACATTGTTAAAATATCGATTGTAAGTGCTTAATCTTTTTTCGATTTATATGTTTTTAAACTAAGAAAAATCAGCATACAATTCAAACAATAAACTTACGCTGGAACCTTAAAATGCAATTATTAATATTTTTTTTTATTTGTTGACCGTTAAAAGAACTTACGATCTTGAAAGTTCTCTGCAATCCAAGTATTGAAGTCTAGTTCTACAGAATCAGTTAGCCACGTTGGTTGCGAGGCTTCTTTCACTTCTCTGGTAGACTTTCTACTTGGGAATCTTAGTATACGCTGACCTTCATTTTGTACCTGACCCACTTCGAGTACTGAAAAATAAATAAAAAAATATTGCTAATTAAATTTGTAAGGCTGTTTTCAGTTTTTAATATTAAATTATCCTATTGTGATACAACAACAAAAGAAAGCAAACGGTGCTTAAATAAATAAATAAATATTCCTTCAGATCCACAAGTTAAACTTTTTTTCATTTATAAATTACTTTTGCAATAATTATTAATAATTTTAAATCAATACAATATTAACATTTAAGAAATAAGTTAAAAGTTTGTTTTTCAAAAATCAAATTTTAAATCCAAATGGCACTTACAATGATTAAAGGAATATTCAAATTTTTTTTTCGGAAGATCATATGAATTACTAAACAAAACATGCAATATTTTTAAAACTAGCAAAGCTGATAAAATAAAAAGCTAATAGAAAGTTTGATTTTATGAATTTATATACAATTGCTCATACAGTAATTGTAAATAATACGAATTTTATTTCATACTTACCCAGAGCAGATCGTTGGAACATATGAAAAGTGTCCCCTGTTACAGCTGCTCCGTGTAATAAACCATGGCTGAGGATTTGTTGATGAAGTTTAATTACGTGCTGCAAATCAAATTTTAGCCTAAATTAATAGCAGATCTACTATAATAAATTACAGTAATCTACTCATCATTTCTATGATGTACTCATTTAAAATTTAACGTACTAAATATTATGTTTTTAAATGGCTTAAATGAAGTACTGTATCAAAACCATGTACACGAACATATAAGTACATGTTTCATTTTTACAAATACTGCCAATCCATTTAAACCACTTTGAAGAGCTATCGTTGATTTTCTTTTTTAATTAATACGTTTCTCAGCATTTAAAATAGAAAAATAGAAACAAATTCAATTTCTTTAATTAAAGAATAAGATTGTTTCAAAATTTATAGAATTTTCTGTTGTTGCTATTTTGTATTCTATTTTTAATAATGTATCTTATTTGTTTATTAAAGCAACTGAGTTTATTTTGAAGTGCGCTGCAAATGTATATTCATTTGCATTTTCATTAAAATTTTAAGTTCGTTATTACACAAGTAATTATATTATATATTATATATTAATTTCAGTTTCTCTATTTACCCAGTAATAATATCTTTTCCCCAATATACAATTTAGTTTTTCAATATTTTTAATTTAGAAGCTTTCGACAATCAAATGTATTTTTACTTTACTTAAATATTGCACTGAGAAATAACTAAATTTTACACAAATAAAGAAGGCAGGTTTGCTCAAAGCGCATACTTAATAAATTTCTAAATAACTTATTATATTTTCAAAACGCTTATTTGTAACTCAACTTGTCCAAATAAAACTCAAAAGCTTTAAAATTTTTGCTTACCCTTGCAGTGGTTTCACAGAAATATGATTTTGCGCATTTAAAGAAGCATGATAATTCTTCTGCAATATGATCAAAATAATTATTAAAAAGTCAGAATTGCGTTGCATAGAAAAATTTATTATAAGTATTATGTTTATTATGTAAAGCTCTTTATATTTTTTTAGTTGTTGATAATTTGCTGTGTGAAAGCAATGTAATAAGTTAAATGCAAAATATGAATAAGTTATTTTATGTTATTTAAACGAATACAAAATTGAAAAGAAATATGCACAACATTAAAAAAAATTACGGATTTTTTACTGCAAGGGTAAGCATGAAAGTATAAACTGTATTTTTCAGAAGATTAGTTATGAAACCTAAATCTCGCATCATTTTGTAAATTCAATACAGCATTCTTATAAGAATATTTATGATATTAGCCTACTGAGTTTTTAATAAATTTAGATTATTACATAAAGAAAACAAATTGCTCCTTACTTACGGACTGCTTCTGAATCAGCTGTGGTGAATCCAAAAGGAAGGAAACAATGTCCAAAAAAATCTGAAATATTGAGGTAGAATTTTTTTTTTACTCATTTAAGGTTGTATTCATCACATTTTTAACTACAATATTTTTTATGCCTGATTGATAAAGAGGTGACCTCATTTACTGAAATAATTCATAAAGATGAAAAGTATAAGCTGGGCCACACTGGGTAGAACTACCAGTTGTCTAGTTTATAGCACTCAGGGCAACTGAACTTAATTCGTCATAAAACACGGATCATTACTAAAAATGTTCGATGTAGTCAACTTCTTCAGCCAGGCTCTTGTTTTAATTTTCATTCTCACTTTGGTTCTCACCATCGATATTTTTAGCAATACGTTTACATATTTGTGGTGTTAGGTTTTTAAAATAACAAACACAATGACCTGTCTTGAATTTTTCAACTAGTTGTCTAAACAGATTATGTTAATCTTAAATTTCACCTAATTTGGAAAGTCTACACTAAATAGACGAATTACTTTTGAAATAAATTTCAGCAATTTAAATACACTGTAGACGGAGGAAAAAAATTTAGCAAAGCTATTGCTCTGCATGGTAATGACATTTCTAGTAAAAAAGAAAAATCATAATTCTGTATAATAGAATCAACAGTGTATTTGATAATTTTTCTGTTTATATGGTATTAGAATCGTTGGATATTATGGTTTTACGTATTATTTCTGATAATCACACATTTTGTAAAAATTATAAAACTGAAAATTAAATTTAACCAAATAAATCGTTTTCGCGCCATGCTTTAGATATCCTGATAAAATTACCATGTTCTACCACGCATACCGAATCCTATTCCATATTATCAATATACTAAATATCATTAATTGTACCAAAATTATAAGCAAAAATTACCGAACATTTTGGTGCTTCCATGGAGCCAGAAACACGGCACAGTAATTCAATTTTGGTATCATACAAAAAGCAAGATTGTATATTATATATATATATATATATATATATATATATTATATATATATATATATATATATATATATATATATATATATATATATATATATATATATATATATATATATATATATATATATATATATATATATATATATATATATATATATATATATATATATATAATATATATATATATATATATATATATATATATATATATATATATATATATATATATATATATATATATATATATATATATGTGTGTGTGTGTGTGTGTGCAAATAAAACTAGACTGAGTTTAATCAACATGGAGAGGGAAGCCGTGAATCTTCGTGTATAATCCAACAACAAATAGAACATTCAATTTTAACACTGGGATTATTTTGTATCAGCGCCATCGTTCATAAGTCTAATATCTATATTACATATGGTTTAAAACTAAGTAAACTTTAATACTTCTTTCAATTCATATAATTAGTAACGCTAAAAATCTGTTGTTTACATTTATTCTAATATCCTATTTATTATTCGACTAAATAATTATCTTTTATTTGTCGAACATTCGATAGCTTTTTTATAATTTTTGGCAAACACTAGATAATTCTTTCTTTTCATTAAATTTTTACGAAACTTGTTTTCATAAAAGAGTATTTTTCCATAGCAGAAAAAAATAAAACAATAGAAAATAGTATATTTTTTTACATAACTTTTTAGACTCACAGTCTATCCTTTTATTTGGTGAGAGACCTTCCAAATTGTTCTTTATTTTTAATTTATCAACAATGAAACGGTTATTTAAAAATATAAAACTCATTTTATCTATTTAGTACTTATTCAACTAGCATTTATCTTTATTAAAATGTTTTACACGTATCTTACTTGAGAATTGTTCTTGAATTGAATTTCATCATTTTTTCCATGCTTCCTTTGATAATCATGCAGATCTTCAAGCAAATCAACCACTGGTTCTCCTTCAGCAATATGGAAACGGTCCCTCATATTCCACAAATAAGCCTTCAGCTCTTGTAATAAAGTACCAACCTCTGTGATAAGGTATCCCATTCTCAAACTCTCGAACTGTGAGGGAAACGTAAATAAGAAAGATAAAAATGTGAAGTACCTTGCATATGCATCTTCTTTGAACAGAGCATGCGAAATCGATCACATCTGTCTCTTAAAGATATATTTCGAATACTCGAAGATGTTAAAGACTCATTATAAAATATTGTTTGCTTTAATTTGAAGTATTAAACTGCTGTTTGTAGAAAATGCAACACCATGAAAGAATCATCAGAATCAAATGAAATTTAATGCAGAAACGACTTGTACTGATACAAATAAATGATGAAATTTTCAAAACAAAAGAAACAAATTAAGCGTCCGAAATCAGTATTTGGTGCAGCCACCACGCGCTGCAATAAGTGCTGCTATACGACGTGGCATGGAGTCAAACAGATGTTGAATATCTGCTTGAGGAAGAGAATTCCATATCGCTTGCATGCGCAACCAAAGTTCGTCTTTGGAAACTGCAGGACGCGGATCACGAGTGAGACGCCGACCAACCATATCCCACACGTGCTCAATAGGCGACATATCCGGCGAATAAGCAGGCCAAGGAAGAAGTTGCATGCGTTGTGCTGAACAGAAGTCTCTAACAGTCCGCGCAACATGTGGGCGTGCATTATCCTGCTGAAAGATAGCTCCAGGGATGCCTTGAAGGAAAGGAACGACTTCGGGCTGTAGCACTTCACGGACGTATCTGTTGCTATTGAGATTACCCTCAATTCGTATCAAATTGGATCATCCATGATACGAAATCGCACCCCAGACCATAACTCCGGGTGTTCGACCACTATGTCGTTCAATAATACACTCAGGAAGGCAGCGTTGACCGGCATAACGTCTAACACGAACACGGCCATCATGGGTCCACAAATTGAAGCGTGATTCATCTGAAAAGACAACTTGGTGCCAATCAGCTCACCAGTCTCTGTGCTCAAGAGCCCACTGCCGACGCAGCCGTCGATGATCCGCCGTGAGGGGAATCCTGTATAATGGCACCCTTGCACGCAATCCACGGCGCAGCAGACGACGACGAATTGACGAAGCCGACAATTGTACACCTGTAGCAGTAGACCAATGTGCTGCCAGCTGCCTGGAGGAAGCTGTGCGATCATTCACCGCCATGCGGAGCAGGTGTCGATCATCGCGCTCTGACGTCACCTTCTGTCGTCCAGTGCCTGTTTTTCGAGTTGTTCGGTGCTCGTCGGTCCACTGCTTCCAAACTCGCATCACTGTGGAACTGTTCCGCTGCATACGAGCTGCTATTGCGCGATAGGAAAATCCTCCTTCTCGAAGGCCGATTATCCTCCCTCGTTCAAACTCCGTAAGTTGCTTGAATTTCTTATTCTTCCGTCGTGGAGGCATACTCAGGTCTCACTAAACGTTTGCCACTAACAAATAATCATAGACTATTTTCAACGTCCCGCTACAGCACTTTATTTATACGCTTTCAGCATCAATTCAGAGGGCGCTGCGCGCGCCACGCACGCGCGATGGCTCTGAAACTTTATTAATTTGCATAATATCCTATAATTGACATTTGCTGCGAATTTCATTTGATTCTGATGATTCCTTCATGGTGTTGCATTTTCTACAAACAGCAGTTTATTTTTAAAAATGGAATTTCTTTATTTAGCAATTCTGCTTTTTTAAATGCCTAGAATAAAAAAATATTTAAATAAAAATATTAATTTATTATTTCTATTTATACGTTTTTATCACATAGGCTGCGTTTTGAAATTTAAATATCGTGACAAAGTAAACCGCACAACACCAGGGCTAAGAAAAACTGAAAACTTTTATATACCCTGATGTAATTGTTATCACGAATTAAACTTTTAGATGCCTAAAAATGTTTTTATACTGCGTATTACGTAATTATATAAATTTATCTATCATTAATCTATTGAGAAAACTATAATTTATTTTGCGTTTTCATGGAATCCCCCCAAAAAATAGTTTATATAACCAGACAAATTTTTATTGAAATGTACATAATATGTCATTTGAAATTTAAAGCAAATAAAAAAAATATGTTAACATAGGCAAAGCACTGCATTTGTTTTTCCTTTTTTTTCAAATTTTACTACCACGCATTTAAACTCACTGATTTTTAAAGACACTGTGGGTGCGGAGTTATCGACCATGCGAACCTTCATCTATCAAATAGTACTTCTTGATTGAATCAAGTTAGCATGTCTTATATACCAGTGAATTGATGTTTAATATTCGTAGTGGTAGTTACGCAACAATACTCCCACAGCAGAATTTTATCAGGGATAGAATTCGATGAACGGATCTCACTAGTTGCTGTACTTGTGAAAGACCGGGAGAGCTGCAATTAATGTCACCAGATTTTTTGAGTACTGAATGTGAGAGGTGTATTAACTTCACAGTTGTGTTCGCTCCTCTGTTGTCTTTAGCAGTCGAGTGTATGCAGGCTGACGTTGTGTATGATCGAGACGAGACTGAGTAGCAACGGCGTGAGGAGCTTAATTATGTCGCACTCACAAGAAGCAAGTCAACTTTTCAATGTGGATCATCCAGCGAAGTAGGCGTTACTGCGTGTTCAAACCACGTCCGAAGGTCACCAATGTGGGGGCGGAGTTATCGACCATGCCAACCTTCATCTATCAAAAGGTACCTCGTGATTGAATCAAGTTACCATGTCTTATATACCAGCGAATTTGTGTTTAATATTCGTAGTGGTAGTTACGCCACAACACAAATGCATAATCATTATTCTATCCAAGATTATTTCTTTCTAAAATTACAAAGGTTGTGTTTTCGATTTTGATATGAAAATATAGACAGTAAATAAAATATAAGTAGATTAATTTAATAAATATCAGTTAAGACAGTCTTTAAAAAAACTTTTCGAATTGTGTGTTAACGTAAGATAAAATAAACTGACCATAAAAATCTCCATAAGTGTACTTTTAATTTTCCTGATTTTTTTTTATAAAACCAGTTAGTATTGTTAAGTATTAAAAAATCTTTGGATATTTATGTTCCTACTTTAATAAACTCTGTAATAAAATAAAATAATAAAATAAAAGAAAACATATTCTCTTCAACAAATTTCCATCGCATTACTCAAAGGAGTCCTTAAATCGAATGTGATAACATTCCTGATGTTGGCTGTCATCAGTAAAATATAAATGTTGGGAAAGATTTTCAAATAGAGAAAAAAGAACCACACAATTTGAATTGGCGTGCATGGGTTTAGCACTAGTGGTTTATAATATATAGTTCTTCGGGGACTCATAAAAGTAAGACGTGTTTAATTTTCTTCTTTAAACTGCTTCGATTCAGAAAATAAATGTTTGCATTTCAAGTGAATTTCAGAGGAATATGCAAAGAGAAATTTCTTTCTGCAAACATTACCCCGAAAAATGAAACATTTATTGATATTCAGCGGATGTTTTGAAATATTTTCATTCAAGATTAAAAAAACTAAACTGTAGACTGAATATAATTTATTTATTATATTTGGTTCAATTTAAAAATAAAACAGGAAGGAAAATGTAATAGGACTAAAGTTATTGAAGCGTGTTTATGGTCGATATAAAAAAACCACAAGTATTTTAAAAATTAGTAAAAAAACAGTCATGTATAAATACAAAGATTGAAGAAAATTATTCAGATTAAATGATTTTGAATTCATGTATATGATAGAATTGTACACTTAAGAGCCAAAATAACTGGTATACCTGCCTAATATAGCGTAAGGCCCCCGCGAGCACGCAGAAGTGCCGCAACACGACGTGGCATGGATTCGATCAATGTGTGAAGTAGTGCTGGAGATAATTGACACCATGAATCCTGTAGGGTTGTCCATAAACCAGTGGGAGTAAGAGGGGGTGGGGATATCTTCTGAACATCACGTTGCAAGGCATCCCAAATATGTATGCGATGTCGTAGATTTGATTTTTTACCGGATTTCCGATACTCACGGTATACTCGTGAAATGGTCGTGCATGAAAATCCATATTTCATTGTTATCTCGGAGATGCTATGTCCTATCTCATGTCCTATCTCCCGTGCGCCGACTATAACACCACGTTCAAACTCACTTAAATCTGTATAACCTTGCATTGTAGCAGCAGTAACCGATCTAAGAACTGTCCTAGACACTCGTTGTCTTATATACGCGTTGCCGATCGCATACTCATGCCTGTACTATTTTTTTGGCTCTCCAGTGTATAACGAAGGTAAGTTAGTGGGGAGAGTTTAAGGAAGAGCTTACTTTTCTCTTGGTTGGAAAAATTGAAGAAAGCAAAATATAAGAGCATTTGTTTTGGAAAGTATATCAAACTGACATACCATTCCAATGATTTGGTTCACTATGATAGAAAGCTCTATAAATAAGTTAGACTTTTATATATTTTTTTCCTACAATACGCTAAATAAGGTGACTTAATTCAAGCTCCTTTCTTATTTTTTTAAATTAATTTTCGTCAATTTGTCTGTCCTTGGTGTTTACTTGCTTTGTCTTCTTCTTCTAAACCGTTGGAATAAACTCAACTGATTCATTAACTCTCTTTTTATACAAACTAACTCTTGAAAAGAGACCCATTATTTTAATTACTGGAGTTACACTGCTAAATCAAGTTTATTAAATGTGTAAATTGTATTTATCGCTGTAGAGATGCAAATTTAAATCAAACCAGGAGACAAGATTTTAGTTATGAACCATAATCCGCTTCAGTGAGGGTATTTTAAGTGAAATTAGCCTAACTTAGCAATGCACAGGAAGAAAATTCCCCAAAAAACGTCTGCTTATTTTCCCGAAAAAAAAGAATTATGATCAATGAAAAATGAATAATTGAGAGTGATTTGCATTATAACAGTCTTCAAGGCAAGTTGGAGGATCATGTAAACTTCTCAGAATCGGAAACGTGTCTTCCTCAATGGGAAACAAAAGAACTGATGTTTCGAAAATCAAATATTTTTATGGTTGAACAATAACCTCGTTTTAATAGAGTAATCAAAACCCGGATTCTCTAATAGGAAGCGAATGATCTATTCTCTTAAAAATTCTCTTAAAGTTCTTTTAAAAGCGAAACTCTTTTCAAATTTAACTATAACTTGCATCTTAGGAATCGAAATTTAGGTTTAATCAATGTAATGGTTTTCTAAATAAAATATAAATAATTCTTTATTAAGTGTTGCATATGTCTAATAACTCACGCTCAATTATAATGTCAATTGGTAAAGATGTAGGAAAAAATATAATTTTTTTTATTAATCTTTTTCAATAGATAAAATGTTACCTTATATTTTATGACTTGGAATTCTTGAGATAAGCATCTCGAATAGTCCGGTTCACTCCAAGCAGCTTCATTTTCTTTTTTGAGATTGCAAAGTCTTCGGACTTCACCTAAAATGTTGTATGGTATTTGTTTTAAAATATAAGAGCTGCACACAAACCTTTTTTTTTAAATAATTCTTTGATTTCATTTAAGATATTTGGAAAATAACTAAAAATTTGGTAAATAACTTGCTGAAGATCCCATCTTCCAAATTTAAAAGAGAATGAGGACACTGTTGATGAATATATATTTAATTTTACATAGCATAATTCTAAATAGAATTTAAAGGATTATTTCCGTTTTATTATGCTATTTGTATGATTGTCTTCTGTTATGTTTTTTGTATGATTTGTGTTCAAATCAATAATGAATTGTTATTTACTCCTCTTAAGAAATATGCACATGTGTGTTACGTATTCCTGTTTAATAAGTAAAGATAAACTTACTATTTCCATTAACTTGGTAAACTTGTTACTTTTTTAGTGATTTACGTAGTACAAATTTATAATTAATAGCCTTATTTGGAGATCTTACTTACAATACTTTTGGACCTGCTCATATTAGCTTTCGTTTAAATTTTTTAAACACAGTGAGAAGGGGATTTATAGCATTATTATAAAGGGTATATTCATAAAGATAATTTATGAAAAAAAATATATGAAATACATTTGTTTCACAGAAAAAAATACTGTACTTTAAAATAATACATTGAAAAAACTGTACCTGTGTATCCTTTTGGACAAAACTGAATATCTTCTGTGTTGGGTGCCGTTACTGTCCATTTGACTTCTAGATATTTTTCGGGAGAACATGTGGGGGTGTGCTCTATAAAATTTAAAAGTATAGATGCAGATAAACATAAATATATCATCAAACTGCATAAAAACTTTTTCGCAATAAAATAATATTTACGTAAAATAATTAAACCTGTCAAACTTATTGATAAAAATATATGCTTACAATTAACTTCGCAGAAGTTTTGCAGAAGAAAAAGGTTAGTTAAATAAGTCCAAAATAATCCACATAGAGAAAGCATAGTGTAAAAAAGCTAATTTTAAAAAATAGCATCTGTTACACTTTCTATACCGCATTTACTTTTGATTTAATTTCATTTAAATGTGGTAGGTAATATCCAAATTTCAAATTGAATTAATAATTTTATATTAAGTTTCAAACTTGATATTATTTTATTAAACAGCATATTAAATGACTAAATTCCTTTTAAAATAGCACCAATTCGTATTCTAAATTTAAAAACAAGAACATATATTGTATTGTACATGCATTGTATATCGAATTATCAATAAGATACAATTAAATTCTGATTTGCTATCGAAAAATTATTCTGAAAAATAACAAAATTTACATGTCTGAACTGCGTGAAATATTCAAATATATTTTTGATGCACAAACTTTTCGTGAAATGTTCTTAACAGAAAATTAAGTTGTACTTATATGTATTTCATTTATTTCAACATAGATGAATAACTTTATTTTACCTCTAGACATAAGCACAGTTACAGTGCTATCTTTTCTAACCGCTCCAGCAGTACTTGTTACAATGCATGTGTACGTAGCAGATGCTCGGGCTGGATGTATAATAATACGGCTCCCTGCCGGGTACAAATCTTCCACCATTTCTGGTTCAACAGATGGATTTAAGATGCGGCCATTTTTGAGCCAGTTGTACCCAAAGTTTCCAAACACATCTTCTTCAGACAAGCATGTAATAACAATTCGTTCACCTTGAGCAACAGTCGATGTCAAAGGTACCACTTGTGGTTCAGGAACTGATACTACTGAAACCATTATACTTTTATTCTGTATTGTTCCCCAGTCAGTTACCTGACACGTAAATTCACCTGAAAATGTAAAACAAACATGATTGAAGGCATGATGTAAAATAAACATGATACAAAATAAACATGATGATAAAAAATGAAACTTCCAGAATTTTATCGCCGTACTTACTTTAAATTAATGTGTTTAAATTTTATAACTAAACTATATTTCGTCTTAAAACGTAATTTAAATTGAATAATGGTTATTCGATATATCTTTCAAATAAAAGAAAGAAAACTGTTCAAATACAAATTTAATATTTTTTACAGAAACTGCATTCTCATAAAATTTTTATTCGAACAAGTAATCGCAATTAACCTTTACATATTGTTATTTCGATAGTAATCAATAAAAATATCAAAGGAATTTAAAAAATACCAGGATATATCAATCCTTAAATAAATTTAGTCATTTATGACTTTGTTTCTCCTTTTTCGTGTATAAATCATCTTAGGTGTTATAAATAATTTAAAAATGCATTTCAATTAAGCAATAAATTAAATATGCATATTTCTTAGAGTGTCCGATGATATACAATAACACAAACATATTTCTTAGAGTGTCCGATGTTATGTCCGAAGAATTATCAGTGTATTAATTGCAACTATTCCACTATTTATCTAATTTGTCTATTTATTTTAATATCGCACCGACTATAATCAATGGTATAACACTCTACAAATCAATTTGATGTCTAAAATATTTATTGATGCTAAATCAATTTGAGAACAGTAAATTCAGTATTTCCTCCTAATGAAATGAGTAGTTTGTGACAAAAAATTTTTTATGACATTAAAATCAATAAAATCTTGAACCAAACAAGTTTTTTCTTCTATTTTGTTGTTTCGAGTGTATTAAATGTTTGCAATTTTGTTTTACTTCTGTTTTACTTTCAGATTACAATGGGACGCACAATTTCTATTTATTTATATATTTTTTTACATTTATACAAATTCTTGATCATGCCTAATTCGGGTGTGGGAATTTTGAATCTGAAATAAATTTTGCTCAAAAAGCTACAAGGTTTTTAAAATGACATTTTAAGTTTATTTTTTTGTTGAAATGTTCAAGTTTAAAAACATTATATGTAAAAGTGAGTCGCGTAAATGTTTCTACAAACTTCTAGGGGATAATGATTGGATTGGAACCTATGCCCGAAAATATAATTGTACGCGGGTGGGGATGTCTTCCTGTTATGACCTGTTTTGAAGTACAAAAAGAAATAGTTGATAATAGGGAGGCGCCTTAAACGGCGTATGACATTTACGGTCAAAGGTTTCTATTAAATTTTAGTCCTGATGATAAACCTTTACTCCTTTTATAACCTATTGCAACATTTACGTTTTCTTTTGTTATGTATACCGTCTTTAACCTATACAAATCGACTAAAAATAGACTAAAATTATCATTAAAAAAACTGTATTTTCGAGAGAGAAACCAATTGAAGATTTGAAATCAGCGATACTCAAGTAATTAGGATCTGTTAAAATATTGGAAATTTTTATTATCCAGCGTTATGATCGTGAATACCCCATAAATGATACAGTTAAGCATGATGTTTTCAATATGCTATCATACAGCCGAAATATTATGTTCTTAAATATTATTATTTTAACACCAGATTCAGTTCTGTAAAAAAAATTGGTATATTAAAATACAAACGTTTTTATTTCAAACTAGTACATACCTGAATCATGGATCGTAGCTTTTTCAAAACCTAAAATAACAGTATACTGGTCTTTTGAGTTTTTTGGAACTAAGGTTGTCCACATATTGCGGTAGGATGTTTGAACATTGATAGCAGCCCCATCCTTGAACCATCGAACTTGCATAGCACTCGATCCCTGGGTAACACAAGCAAGATTCATCTCTGATCCTTCAACTACAGGCATTTTTTCGGATGCTTCAATGCTTTGTATGCTTAAAGCTGTTAAAGTATAATTATAAATCAATTGCAATCATTATGTTTTCTTATATTATAAATTTAAATAAAGTTATTTATTTTACTCAGAAAAAATATTTCCCATATATATATATATATATATATATATATATTTATATATATATTTATATATATATATATATATATATATATATATATATATATATATATATATATATATATATATATATATATATATATATATATATATATATATATATGCATATATATATATATATATATATATATATATATATATATATATATATATATATATATATATATATATATATATATATATATATATATATATATATATATATATATATATATATATATATATATATATATATTCCTCTTTTTTTTAAAAATGTATGCTTTTTCCAATTCTTAATTTTGCCTATATTATTGTATTATTGATAGAAATAGGAATAAAATATTAACATCGTGATGACAGCAGGAATAGTAAGAAATCATATAAAAATAAACAACTCTTCACAATTTTATCATCAATAATTGATTTTTTGAAATAATTTGATTAATTGTATATGATTTTTTTTTAAAATTAATAGTAATCTTTCAGGATCTTAAGAAACAAGTTAAACTAAAAAGAAACTTGTACAATTAAAACAGTAAAAAAGGGCAATTGCTTATGAATCTCGAAAATGCATTTTGGTGAAAGACATTGGAAACATATTACACTAACCTTGTACAAAATGGGATACTAAATTAAGATAATAACGGCTGGAAGGAATGAAGCTCTTTAAGTGAGAAATTTGTTTAACGTATACACCCGAAAAAGGTCTATACTTAATTTCCTTTTTAGAAATAATGGAGCATTTAGAAGAGAATTTCAATCGAGGATTGATGATGCTGTGTAAGGCTTGTGGCATTATTGATCTTTTAAATGATCATCTATAGCACTTTTGTTTTTCCTTGGCTTCTTTAGAGTGCATGGTTAATGTTTTCTCGGAATTTAGGCAATCGAAAAAAAGTAATTGGTTTTTAAGGGATAATGAATTCTGAGGTTTCAAGATAGGAAAAAATATCTAATTATGGAAATATGTCTTCTCTTTAGATTGAAAGAATTTACTATATAAAGGATGTTGCATATATTTTAAACACAAATAATTTTGATATTTTACATGGATTCTTGTTTAGTCTTGATTTTGACTGAAAACTGTGCAACCTAACATATGATTTAAATGTAGTTTTAAGTTTCTTTTTACCTGATCAGTTATAAAGAAAACAATTTCTATTGTAAATGATCAACAATTTGCAACTTGTATACAATGGGAATGGTACTTAACGAGAAATTCTATGAACAGGAAAATGCTCGCAAAATCCTGTCATTCACTTAAAGTCAATTTCGGAAAGCGCAACAAATGTAATGTCTTAAAAAAACATCTCGGGTGGATTGATTCCAGATAATATTTGATGAGAAAGAAAAATGGATTTAATACACGCTTTCTTAGAAATTAGATAATTTATGAAATTCAATTGCATCCAGAATCAAAAGGAATTCTAAGGATTCAGAATAGAAAGAAGAAAAAAAAATTATGGATATATGTCTGCAATTTAAATTAAATGAATTAATTTAAAACAAGAAAGGAGGTTTAAAATGTTTTGATAAAAAGAATTTATTTTTTAATAGAAAGATTCCTTTTAGATTTCTTTTTTTAAAAAAAGGATATATGGCAATATAAAATTTTTGTAAACCTCATTTTGAGAGAAAACTTTACTTTAAACGTAATTGGGAAATTGTATGCATTTTTACCGAATAAATTATCAAAATAACAATGTTATTTGGAATTAAATAAAAAAGTGGGAAACAGAAAAATGCGGAATCCAGTTGTTCGCGAAATTCAAATATTTTGTTAGTACATTTACCGAAGAACATTTGTAAAGACGTTTGGTAAACTTAAGAATACAAAATGGATTTATTATCATGCTGTTTGATAGTAACTATGACAAAATATGTTAATTATATCATGATACCTTAGAGCATGGCATAAAAGTAATTTATTTGTTCAAATTTACCTTCGATTTTTGTCTTTTTATTACTCGTGTGGTAATTAGAATTTTTCAAAAAAAAAAAATAGTTTTTCCACTTAACCGTTACCCTACGAAATTAATAAAGAATACAGTCTATTTTACTTTTGTTTAACAGAATTATGTTTTCATTAACTAAAACTGTCATGACCATAAAAATATGGTAATTTTACCGGGATTTCTTTTCTCTCCATAGCTTTATAAAGAGTATTTTTCTATATCTAACTGTATTGATGGTTATATCCTTTTTATAGTCCACAACATTTAAAAAATGCTCAACATTTTGTTTAACCAAATTAGTGTTATTAAGTTTTTTCTTCGAAATCAATCCCGATAGTTCTTTTCCTTTTTAAATCACTTTTTTGTTATTTTGAATGTTATTTCCTACTTTCATAATGTTTTTATATTCTTAAGTAGCAAGTTATTGCCTGTACATGCTTAAGTAAGAAGTTTGTAATGTTTTCATATTCTTAAGTAGAAAAATAAAAATTTCTTTACTTGGTATAATACACTAGGCTAGAGTACACTTTAATGCATTTAAAACAACTTAAAAAAGTAAATACTTCTTCTGTTAATTCCAGTACATCGTTAAATACTGAATCGTCATTGTATGTGATATTGTATGTGAATCGTCATTGTATGCATTCGTATTGTATGTGATTTTAACTTTCTGTAGTTTAAAAACTATGGCTTGAATCATTAAAGAATTTACGAACGAGAAAATTTTTTTGATATTTAAAATGTTCCAACTAAGAAATAATGATAAATTTCACACGAAAACAATTATTATAATTTAAGCTAGCGTTATGTAAAACAAATTTATAGACAAGTGTTGCATTATCTGCAGATTTCAATGTACTGAAAAAGATCCCAGGCAGAATTTTATTATGTTTTAAACTGTTGTATAAATCTGAAGTTTGTGATCTGAAAAGGAATTCGTAAACAAGCATTTTTGTTTATATATATATATATATATATATATATATATATATATGCAAGTGAAACATGCACACAAAAACTATTCTTTTTATTTTTATCGATTCTAATTTATAAGCAATGTAAAAGCAAACTGTAGCAGTTATATCTTACATATATTATTTTATCTGACTTTAAGTTACTCAAAATTAATAATTTTTTTATTGAAAAAAAATAAAAATATATGTTACGAAGAGCATAAGTCTGAAAGCAAAAATTACGAACAACATTATTACTAGCAGAATTCATCAGAGAAATTTCTTTTTGTCTTTTTAATCAATAAAAGAAGCAAATAGTTTATTTCTATCTTAACTGTAGTTTTAATAAAATTACGACCTCGGCTAGATCACAACAAAAACCAATTCATACAAATGACTTTCAGAAGCACATTCTGCAATTTGTTTGGAAAAGATCTACAGTTCATATTTCAAAGTTTGCCTATAATTTTTTTTATCAAACTATCAAATCTAACCATACAAATGAAAGCAAATATCTTTCACATTATACTGTTTTCACTTTGTTCAAACCGCACAATTAAATTACAATAACAATGTCTTGATTGTAAAGGAATTCCTTCAGTAAAAAAAAAAGTACTTAACGAGTTCACACAAATCGGTAGAGTTCTTCATTTTCTTTAAGAGAAAATAGAACATTAGGAAGGAAATTTCAATCGGAGATTGATGATCTAGAAAGAATCTTGCGGCGTTATTGATCTTTAAAAGATTATCTCTAGTACTTTTATTTCTCTCGGCTGCCTTTAAAGTGTATGGTTAACGTTATCCTGAAATGTCGGCAATCAATAAAATGTAATTACTTTTAAAGGGAATATACATTTTGTGGTTGAAAAAGAACAACAATCTGTAATTATGAAAAGTTGTTTTCAGAGAAAATTGAAAATGTGCATATAACGTAATATTTAAAGTCCTATTAATTTTTTAAACAAACTATCGAAATCATTTCATTTTTAAGGATTTATATAGCTATAAATCTATTCCTTATTAAATATTTTTGTTTCTGTAAATTATAAATTTTATCCGTTCCTTAGAGCTCAAAAAAATATGCACGTATTTGTTGCATTGTTGCAATTACTTGATCTATTTTGTGTGTGAGGGTTTTAAATCTTAAACTCGCCTTGCATCTACAGATTTTTTAATCGCAATTTCGGCCTATTTTTGTCGTAAGTTTAAAAACGTTATATTTAACTGAGGATTCAGTAACTCTTATGACAAACTTCCGGAGGAGCATATAATCAGGATAAAAATTTCATAGGAACCAATAAATCCCTGTATTCAAGAAATGTCATCGTATGTGGCTAGGGGCGCTTATCTTTTATGAACTGTTAAGAAGCACAAGAAAAAACAGTTTGGTATAGGAAAGCCACCTTGAAGACACTTTGTAGGTTCCTAGAAAATTTTAATCTTGATGATGCGCCCTAACTCCCCTAGAAGTTCGTCTTAAGATTTACACAACCCCCTGTTAGATATCGAGTTTTCAAACTTGTATATTTCGACGAAAAAAAATCACACTGAAAATATCAATTTTAAAGACAGAGAGAGAACCCGACGGATTTGAAATCAGCATCTAAGATCTATTTAAAAATCTCATGTAACAGAAAAAAAAGCTCCTCAGTGATATTTAAGGACAATTGGGTATGGCAGAGAAAAGCCGTGACAAAATGCTATTTTATTTTGGAATATGTATTTGACAACTGACAATAAAATTTTATAAAATCCATCTTTGCTCTAAGTCTCTACATTTTTTTTTTAAAAAAAGCACTCTTACCTGGCTCCCATTCGAAGCTTATGTAGTTTCTATCTACGGCATACTTTCCTATGGATTTAAATTTTAAAGCTTCTTCCATTATACTCTTTGCTTGATGGCTATCCTCTTTCTCTCCAAAGAAATGAAACTGGACAACAGCCCCTGGTCTATAAAAGAGAAAAATTAAAACTATCATCGAATAATATGAAATATGAACATTAAATCTATTTAGAAAAAAAAATTTACGAATAGATCGAATTAAAAGTTTTAAATGCCTAAAATACACTACATTAACTAAAACACAATCTTTTTATAACTTTTATAATCTTTTTATAACACAGTACCTTTGCAACAATTTTTTTTTAAATAAAGGTGTAATCATTCATTTTGTGTATGCTTTACATGCTCATTTAACTTATAATCAATAATTTATCCTCAAAAAATAATTAAGTCTGCCAAATTTTTTAAAATTTAAAAAAAAATTTGAAAAAAAAAATCAAAATTTTAAATTTTTAAGGCTTTTTCATTTTAATATAATTTCAAAAAAATCTTTTTTAGTACTTACAATATTCATCTTAACAATTTTGTGCATTAATTTACTGACATATCAATTAAAATATTTTTTATAGATTATTTTTTAAAAAAGTAGAAAAAAAAGTAAAAAAATTCTTATTAGGTATATCTAACATGCTGTAAAAATTATGGTACCTCATAAAATGATAATTCCATGCATAGTTTAAATAAGTGCATTATACTTGGGGTAAAAAAATTTATTTCAAAGCTTTATCTTAAATTAAAAAAAATTCCTTAGGGATTTAGTTAAGATTAAAACACAAAATTATCATCTATGAGAATAAACATTTTAAAGTCTGTCTGATGTGCAAATTTCTGTATTAGGACAATCTAAAATCATTCATAACTTTTTTAAAAACGTTGATAGAGAGATGATTTCGATTTTCAGTGCATCTGAAATAGTTAGAAGTTTTATTATAACCTATAAAATGTTTTCGATATTTTGGTCATTTGTTGCGTACTGTGAAACCTTAAGAAGTTTCAAAACACGATTGAAGTATTCAATAAAAAAACATTTTGTAGTTGCGAAGTTTATTTTATTACAATAAAAGACAATTAGCAAAGTGTACTTTTGTCAGAGCACGTTGAAGCTTTACATCTTTTGATTTTTTGTGAAACTGTGTGTGACATTTGAGTAAGTTTGCTAAACTGATTACCAACTAGAACATAAACTATATTAAACCGATTTGAACATAAACTTCAGACATTCTTGAATATATACCAACTTGAACATAGATTTACAATTTAAGATCATGAATTGTAACAGCTAATTAACACCATATTTTAGTTCAAATTTTCCGACGTTGAAAGAATTCTTCTGATTAAGTAGTAATCTCAATTGATTAAAAACATCTACGCTAAATGAATAGCAATTTTTAAAAATTACAATGGAAAAGTTTAACTCTCCTTTTGGATGGCCCTAAGAAATACGCAAGGGCATAAATATTTTTTACACTTATGTCAGTTCTATCATTAAATGACTTACGCGCCAATAGCTCGATATATTTTCTTATGCTCATATGGTTTACTGAATTTAATTCAAAATCCTGATATGATTCAGGGAAAAAAACTCTGAAGATGCCGAAAAATATTTTAAGGAAAAATTTAGTAAGAGCAGGCAATCAATAATAAGTATCAGGAATTTCCGCTATCCATCAAAATGTCGGAAACAACGCCTCTCTTTAATCCCGTCTTCCCTTTTCTGATCCAACTCCACTTTTCTCGACAGCGTTTTGATACAGCTTTTAGTAAAACTAAAATAATAACAGAAGGAATTTATACTATACTGTAAAATCTTGTGTACATGAGTTTACTTCTTATAAGAAAAAATGCAAGCATCATAAAGTAGCAAGTGTATTGAAGTGTTAGGAAAAGTAATTTATTGGTAATACTATATTTTGCTATTAATTAATTGCCTTCCATTATTATAATTATGTCAAATATTAGAAAGATCTTATTATAGTAATGAATCTTACAAGCACTATATATTTCTCTCTAGGTCTTAATAATGGATATCCTAATATTTGGATATCTTAATTATGTAATCTCTATTCAGACATTATTCGCTTAGAAAATCTTAAAAGCAAAGTCTACCAAAAATGGAAAGCAGAATGACAAATTTTAGTTGCTTTCGCATGAATTCTAATAATTTTCGACAAGTTTTTCGCTTCGTTACAATATTTGAATCAAAGTTCAAACGCTGTTATTTTTCATTCATTCAAACAATATATATATATATATATATATATATATATATATATATATATATATATATATATATATATATATATATATATATATATATATATATATATATATATATATATATATATATATATATATATATATATATATATATATATATATATATATATATTATGGGATAAAGAGACTCATAGATAAAGATACTCTTCGTTATGACTTAGAAAGAGATAACCATTCTTCAGTCTTATACCCTCCCTACTTGAACCTAAGAACAAGTTGGGCTATTTTACATTCCGCTTTCCATTTTTGGTAGACTTTGATTTTAAGATTCTCTAAGAGAATAATGTCTGAATAGAGATTACATAATTAAGATATCCAAAGATTTGGATATCCTTTAATAAGACTTAGATAGATATAGATAGTGCTTGTAAGATTCATTACGACAATAAGATCTTTACAGAGGTTAAGCGATTAATAAATCCATTCATTATGATTCCAATTATTAAAACATGGGAATGAAATATCAATTAATTCTCTAAGAGAATAAAGCCCGGCATTTCTAGAAATAGAATTTTTTTGAAAAAAAAAACAACGCTGATTTTTGTTACCATAAGATTAAGATGTTTATACAGATTATGGGATTAAGATATCCATAAGAGACTCACCATTGAAGCATTGAAAGAGAAAGCTATTTTTTGTTCTTATACCTGAATCAAAGGACAAATTAGGCTGTTTTTCATTCTACTTTTCATTTCTAGTAGAATCTACTTCTAAGAATTTCTTGGAGAATAATATCAGAATTGAAATTGGATAATAAAGATGTCAATAAATTAGGATACCCTTTATTAAGATTTAGGTAAGACTACTGATTCCTTGGTCTAATACCATATTTGAATAAGCACAAAAATATGCTGGTTTAACCTCTGAAATTTATTTTTGCAATATTTTACCTGTAAGATTCTCTATGACAATAAGATCTTTATAGAGATCAATGGATTAATATATCCATTAATTATAATTCTCGTTTTAAAAGCAAGGAAATTAGAAACCTATTTATTCTTGCAGAGATTAAAGATCAGGCATTCAGAAATCAACCGGGTATCTGACTTTTTTTAAGAAAATTACTAATTTTTCTGTATCTATACGATTTTTGTCTCATATTTTTGTGTATAATATTTTCTCAATATTAAACGGCAGAAAAATGTCGTTCACTTAAAACAAATGTGTTGTAATAGTGGAAAACTAGCAGTTTTTAACTTGGTATGAATATACATTTTTTGTCTTCATTAGCATTTTTTATGAGATATTTATGGACTGCTCGTAATATGCAATTCTCTTTACACTGGATTTTAGACGTACATGAACAAAAATTATTTAACAGCTGTTATAAATTAATCATTTTATTTTTCATATCGCTCGTTTACCAAGAAATTCCAGGATAAGTAATTGATAATTTTTTTCTTACAATTAAACATTTGAAATTCAGAATTGCATAAATCGAGTGTTTACTGAAGAAAGAAAATACAATATTTTACTTTTAAATTTAATTTCCCTCTGATTTAATCTGAAATAAGCTGAACTTTAATAACATTTCCTTAAAGTCAATTTCTGATTTCAAAAAAAAATTCTAGGAAAAAAAATTAATCATTTTTTTTTTGTTTCTTAAAGAAAATTGCTGTTACTAAATTGATGTTGTTGAAATTCTTAATAAGAGAAATATAATTTTTAACTACGTTTCGTTACATTCCAAAAATTTAAGAAAATATAGCTTTTTTCTGACTTTCGATATCTCTTTTTCAAATAAAATATTTTTACAAACTTTATATACTACTACTGGCATGGCTTTTGACAAACACGATGGTTCTCCTTAATAACTAGCAAGCGCTAGAGCCAATTCTGACATCACCAGGAAATTCGAATGAATATAGTTAAACAGATCTCTAACAGATATCTCATGAATGGAACAATGTGTATCACATAGAAGTGTATGATAGACTAAATAATCATTGATGGTTTGAACTTAGGCTTAGAATAGTGCTGTGATAATTGGTATACTGGATACAAAGTGTTCTAATTCTGCAATTCCGAATCTTTAGCAGAATAGACTACTTCCTAGGGCTTTTCGAGCAGGGGAGTTTCAAATTAGTTTCTATCAGCCGTATTTTGTAATCTATTATCCAAATTTTAAATTGCAAGTATTCCATCTATTTCTACGTAAATAAGAATTTGGTATTTTTAGTCTTAATTTTCTTAAATTATAGTATAATATTGTGTAATTAATAATTTATTTTTGAAATGTATATGATTTAAATATATATATATATATATATATATATATATATATATATATATATATATATATAAATATAAGTTCAGAATGAAGAATAAAACAAAGAGAAATTAAAAATATATGAAAAAAGGGGGAAATAATAAGTAATAAGTAAAAAAATAACAAACAACGGTTAAAAAAAGGGGATAAAATTGTATTTAAAAAACCGGAAAAAAAAGCCTAAAAAAAAATATAATCTTTTTATGAGCCTACACGATTATATCCGTGAAACAGAGCGCTTTCTGATATTGTATCACTGAAGCCAAAGCTAAATATATTAATACAATAGTGTGAGGAGCACTCAAAAAATTTTTTCTAAAAATTACAACAAATAAAATAGAACACAAAAAGTAAAAATAACATGTAAAAATCGAAAAAAAAAAAGAGAAAACAGTAAAAATGTACTATAAAGCGAGTAGCGAGATCAGATCAACTTACATGGACGGAAATTTTTCAAGAATGATTTAAAAATGTTTTCGCAGAAAGATTGCCAGATTACAAAATATGAAAACAAAAGCCCAAATTGATTGTAACAATAGGGCTGTAAAGTGTCGTTTTTACTGCACTGCTGAAGTTATTTGCTATTCTGTGCATTGATTTGTTAGTTACCAAGGATGGGCCCGAAATGGATGTGCGCAAGGTAATATTATACTGGATAATTTTAAAAATTGACCATAAATAGTTTTAGAAAATAGATGTTTATTTAAGAAAAAATATAAAATAGAAAAGAGAAACATAAATTGCCTGTTTCGCAAATAATTTTAGCCACGGATTTGCACGAAATAGATTAGCGCATGGAAAAATTATATATATTATCAAGGAAAAAAATTTTTTAATAGATAATTTTAACACGGATTTTCCCGAAATGGATTTGCACATGGAAAAATTGTATAAATTAATAAAGAAATTTTTATAAAACAATTTTACCCACGGATTTGCCCGATATGGATTTGCACATCGAAAAATTATATAGATTAACAAAGGAAATTATTTAGTAAAGGAATTTTTAGTAAATAATTTTAACCACGGATTTGCCCGAAATGGATTTGCGCATGGAAAAATTATACAAATTAACAAAGAAATTATTTAGTAAATAATTTTGGCAATGGATTTACCCGAAATGGATTTGCATATGGGAAAATTATAAAAATTAACAAAGAAATTTTTAGTAAATATATCCACAAAAATATATGATTAATTCAATGATTTTATATAAAATTTTATTACATTAGTTGGGTATCCATTGTTTTATATCAAATTTTGAAGGAGTTTATCGATTTGATTTTTTGCGTAAATGAATATTACTACACATTCTTTTAATTCTGTTCATTTCATTAAAAGAGGTATTTAATTATTTATTATTATTTCTTATTTCTTGTATTTTATTATTTATTATATATATACACTATCTGGCCATTAATGACCGGACAACCCTCATTTCGGATACATGAGGTGCTAGTATCAAGTCAGTAGGGCGTAGGGCCGCCACGCTCCCGAATCACAGCTTTAACCCTTCTAGGAAGGCTATCCACTAGGTGTTGGTACACGGCGGCAGGTATTGCCCGCCATTCCTCCTGAAACATGGCGAAGAGCTGAGTGGTGGTTTTGGGGCGTTGTGGTCTGGCCCTCAATCGGCGCTCCAACTCATCCCAGAGATGCTCAATTGGATTGATGTCGGGACTTTGGGATGGCCAGTCAAGCTCTTGCACCCCCATTTTATCAAACCAGTCCGTGATGGCATGTGCTTTATGGATGGCAGCGTTATCGTGTTGAAACACAAACGGGCCATTACCGAACTGTTGCCACAGGGTGCGAAGCACCGAATTGTCCAGGATGTCTCTATACCCTTCTACGTTCATGGTTCGACGCACTAACACCAAGGGTCCAAAGCCAAACCATGAGAAACAGGACCACACCATAATTCCTCCACCACCGAAGTTCACAGTGCCCGGTCATTAATGGCTAGATAGTGTATATATATATATATATATATATATATATATATATATACCCCCACAGAGTATACAAAGAAAAGCAGTACGTATTCGCTCAAGTATGAGCTGTAAGACGAAAGTACCAAATTGATATCACGTCTGTATTATCTTGGGACTTCGGAACCAGAATGGTTTTTTTCATATATAATATCGTGCTATACTAAGGAAGTATGGAGTGTTCACATTTATGTGATCATGGTATTAAACTGATTGAACTGATTATTCTCCCAGCTAGAAATATGACAAACAGTGATTCAGAGTACGTACGTGTCGTATTTGGTGTATACATTTTACTAATCTTAGAGAACTTCTGTAGTTAAAGGGATCAGCAATATTTGTGTTAAAAGAACTAGTTTATTGTCGAGAAGAGTAGCCAAAATGCTGCCATCAAGTTAGATGTAGAGTACTGAAACTTATAATTATGTGAATTATATGCAAAGAGAAATTAGGATATAATGGTGCCGTTTAGTTAGGCGCGTGTTCATATCACATCACTTCATCATGAATAAAATACATGAAAAAATGTCGGAAACAGAATTACAAATTAGTCACAGAGCCTTGAAAGTTGAATTACTTTAAGAAAATTTTGAAAAATTATTTTGTTGATTTTTATTATTATTGTTATATTATTATTATTTGTCTTTATTTTTGTTATACACTTTGAAAATTTTAAGACTTAATACTAACTGATATTAATTTCAAAAATCTTATTGAATATCAATAAAAGTTGCGCTTAACTATTTTTAATATTCATTGATTTTTGAACCATAATTTTAAAAGTTTCATGTGCTAACAAATACGGTTTCACCTCAACTTAAATGAACCTGATCGTAACCTGAACCTGATCGTAAATACTAATCGTTAACTCAAAAATTTATAACGAACAATAATGATAAAATTTCTTACTGGAAGCTCAAAACTGTCAAATTTTCTGTCTTGTAAAGTCTTGGCTGGAATAGCTGTAAAAGCTGTAAGAAAATTAGAAATTAGTATTGAAAATGATATATTAATTTCAATTCAATAACCTATTAAATTAGCTGTATATATTCTGCATGTAAAAAATGAATGATAGGGCAGAATTATTGTAAAAAATGTGTTTGTAGTGGATTAAAATTTACTCGAAGAATGAAATAAAGATTATTGATTTTATAGAAATGAACTATAATTTGAAATCATGCAAGCAGTAGGTAGAAGATTAGATAGAAGATTTTGTTTTTCGTAGAAAAGTTCGTTGAAGGAATTGTTGAGGAAAATCTTTAATCGCACTTATTTGAAGCAGCTTTCTATTACGTCCGCATGCTATCAGAATGTTCTGATTGAACATTAAGTTTCAACCCAAGAATTTTATAAATACACGAATTTTATAAATACTGTTTCTCTGATTTTCTTTTCTATTTCTCCTGTCCCAGTGCACGTTCCAACTGTGCTGCTCTCTGTCTGTGTTATGTTCTAATTAACATGTTATTCTCCGATTTGCTGATTTCTGAATTTCATTACACTAACAAGAATAATGAAAAAAGTCATCAAAACTCGCTGTGGGCCAGTAAAGTTAAGGAGGTTAATGCTCCACATTTTCCTTTTCAATGTTTTATTCATGAATGATCGGAATCCATTCAAGTTTTGAATGGAATTAGTTGAATAGCTTCCGGGAGATAGAATTTCAAAAAAAAAGTCTTTTTAAATTTTCATTTCTCAAAAATTATTTGAACAATTTCTCCTAAAATTCAGATTATATTACTTAAAATTATATAGCTTTAAAAAATATAGAATTCTTTCTTTGTATTTAAAACTTTGAAAAACAAAAAATAACAAATACTTGTTAAAAATAAAATTTCGCTTTAAAGTTCCTGTAATTTAAACCACGTTTTAAAATTCAGCGCAAAACTTTTTGTTGCCTTAAACGATTTTAGAATATGCATGACAAT
This sequence comes from Parasteatoda tepidariorum, assembly GCF_982258835.1. Lineage (NCBI taxonomy): Eukaryota > Metazoa > Arthropoda > Arachnida > Araneae > Theridiidae > Parasteatoda > Parasteatoda tepidariorum. The sequence continues at coordinate 54,884,358 of NC_141757.1, read as the reverse complement.
TTTGACAATTTTCCTGAATAAAGAATCCGGTGCTTTTTTTTAATTTTCAATTTAATTATCTTTTTACTTCCAATTAACATATGTTTTTTTAGCACATAAAGAAATTGCTCTTTTTTGTCAATAGCATTTTAAATGTTCTTTTTTTAATTTATTGAATAATAAGCTTAATAAAAACTTTCGCAAAACTTTTTGTTACCTTAAACGATTTTAGAATATGCATGACAATTTTGACAATTTTCCTGAATAAAGAATCCGGTGTTTTTTTTATTTTCAATTTAATTATCTTTTTACTTCCAATTAACATATGTTTTTTTAGCACATAAAGAAATTGCTCTTTTTTTGTCAATAGCATTTAAAATGTTCTTTTTTTAATTTATTGAATAATAAGCTTAATAAAATAAGAGCGTTCTCTTTTTTCCTTTTTAAGTTTCTTATAAGATCAGAAGCCTGAGAAAAAATAAAACATAATATGATTGGAATTTGTTCAAGTAAAATAAAAAAAGTAACTCAACAAGATGAGATTTAGCATTTTTAAAATTCTAACAAAGGAGAGACAATACTTAAAAGAAAAAAAAAACCTAACGTCTCGCGATTTTTCTTTTCTTGAATTTCAACAACATTCTTGTTTCTTAAAAAATATTTAATTTTCTTTTAATGACATTAATTAATCATTGTTTCTTAATCTTAGGTGCAGTGGGACACGTTATTTTGTCTGAGAAACAAGATATCAACGGTAGCTGATGAATGAGATGCATTGACCTTTAATTACAAGGAACTGCTTCACTCATTGCATTAATAGGGGATTAATTACTTCCCTTTTAAAGGATGTTAAGAAAAAAAATTTCATAGAATTTAATTTAATTTTAATCTTTAATTAGATAAAATATCGACATTTTTTGCTATATAATAAATTAGAAAAACAGATTCTAGGGTTAAGATATTTAGTAAATTCACTTTTATGTGCAAATAAAAATCTTATTGGCCATTTATTTGCCTTTCTTTCCTAATATAAAACTTGCTCTAAAAGTAAATGTATGTCGAGAGTGGATTTGACGCCATTCTATTGCATATTTTCAAAGCGCCTGCTTTGCTCTTTATCTTTGGCACTTTTCTGTCTGATTGACCCATATTTTCTACATTTACTCTAATGCGACTAAATCATATTTTAAACTTAATTTACTTAAAAGTTTGTTAAACGAGAATAACAATTTCAAAGGTCAAAGACGTGTCTGAAAGACAGTGCTGTTTTCTAGTATTGACGAGCATTCAATAATATTCATGAAAGATTAAGGTGATCAGAAAAAAAATAAAAGGTTTAAAGTGTAAAATCGGGGGTTCCCTTGATTTGGAGTTAAATTTCGTTTAATTTTGCTGAAAACTCGTTTCTGGATATCATGATATCCTTTGCGGTATTTGCTTTCAATGTCGTCGCCTCTTATTTTTTTTTTTTAAATTCTTATGATTCCAGATAACGCAACATAGAAGAAACGTTTTAAATATTAATTAAAACAAAATATAAAAGTTTTCACGTTCATAATTCTGTGGTCGTATTTTTTTGCGTCAATTTCAGAATTTGCTTAGAGAGATCTAGATATAAGCGAACTTCAGTACATAAACTGTTACGAACGTATAACGTTTATATAGTATATTCTCTAAAATTCATCATCCAAATAGCCTTAAAATAATCAAAGTATCAAAAAATAATTTCAAAACAGCACTAAAAGAAAGAAAGAAAGAATCCTAAAAGTTTCATTAAACATACTAAGAATCTGGCAAAATTTAATGAAACTACTGTTTTTGTTAGAAATTTCTTTAAAATCATTGCTTTTCAAATCTGGGATTAGATTTAACCAAATTAATTAAATTGCAAAGTTTAAAAGCTATAACAATCGTAATAATTATCTGGTTTTTCTGCAAATGCGAATGTTAAAACTGCGAATCTATGTTTAAATGGCTATATATGTATATATACTGAGAATTTATCGTTATTTAAACTTCATATGGACCCTTAAATGGTAAAGCAGTTTTAAGAGAATTATTTTTCTTCATTTCTGTCTACTTTCAGATGCCTCTAACCTACATTTTGAAATCTACAAAAAAAAATAAATATGTTCAATTTTTTAAGCGTATACGACTAACACTAGCCATACATTTCCTTTTTCATCTGACAGCCTCCAAGCGTTCTCAGTAAATGTGTTTACGAACATGATACAAATTTCTATTTATAAAAAAATATCGAAATGCCCTGGGGTGCTTTGGAAAACAACCAAATAAGAATTTCACTGAACAAAAAAACGTAATTCTCTCACAACATATTACATTTTTCGAGGAAAGTAATTCGTTCCTATATTTTTACTGTAGAAATATATATATTGAAGATATTCAATATACATTTATATACAATCTATATAAAAGACGAGTCTGATGTAGGTAGTATAAATAAAATTTTATTTTCAAATTTCAACGCTCTCTATTTATGATCTACTGCATCTATTTATAAATAATGTCTGCATCAAGGTAAATATATTTTCAAATATATTTACATCATGGGATATAAAGCATATATTGCGTAAATTTGGTAAATTGAATAGTAAATTGAATAAAACGTATACGTAAATTGAATTAGTAAACTGAATAAAATGAGGTCAGGACATTCTAGAGAAATTTTTGAACCGGTAATAAAAGAGTTACGAAAAATGGAACCTCTTAGTGGACCCAAAGTCGAAGAATTAGAGAAAAATAATATATTTTTTTTAGGTAACATTGATTTATAATAAGAAGAACACGGAGAAAAATATCCTGATAAAATTATCGTATTGTATGCTACCAAAGTAAACGGTATTTAAACCATTCATATGGTAACGGTTTACCAGAAATTCTGGTTTTCAAAATAGTAGTTCTCATCACCACACATTTAGTAGTAAATACAAATCTGAAAAGAAAATACCGAATAAATTGTTTTTATACCATGTTCTAAGGTTAATAAAATTATCCAAACTTTACCACTTTTACCAAATTTTATCACATATCATAAAACCATATTTTATTTTTAATTTTAGCAAACTTACTACCAAAGCGCTTCTTTAATAAGTACCACTCATTTTGGTGTTCCCACGGAGCCATAAACACGGTAAAATTTGCCTTACTTTGGTAATTTTTACAGTCTTTTTTTCTCGGTGCATTTTCTTCCAGCTTTCTTACATATCATAAAATGAAGAAAAGTGTAGTTTTTATTTTACTCAACCAATAATGTTAACATAATTTTGAATTTATGTTACAACTTTTTGCACTCAGATTTAATCCTTATTAATATAGGTATTTTATTCGGAATAAAAAATAACTAAACAAATGGAGCACCTGAGTTTTAATCGATAGAATTTCCTTATAACAGAAATGCTACCTAATGTGGCTGGGGATATGCCTATAATATTGTAATTATCATAGACGATAATTTTACATAAAAAAACAGCTGCAAACACATAATTTTTCAGCTTAGGTATTTTCGTCTTTCCCTTTTTCGACATATTTTTCTTATGACAATGCATGCATGAAAAAATTTGCTTGTTAATACTTTATACAAATTTCAAATACTCTAAAAATTTACTGAATTCAAAAGCACTAAATATTACAGTACTTTTACGCAAAAAGTAAATAGATATGAAACATTGCTTGATTATTATGATTTAAGACTGAACTTTGCTGTGTACCTAGAAAGTCTGTAGGGACCAGTGTGGCAACTCCCAGATTGCTTGAGTGTAGATCAATTGGACTTTTAATCTCGTAATAAGTAATTTAGAAAAATATACATTGGAGACCATGATATCAAAATTCTGTGTTCTTTATTTGATTTGGTTAACAAAATTTTTTGATTAAATGAGAAATTGACTTTTTAATAATACATACATATTAGTTTCATAGATAATTGAGTGTCCCCTTCTCGAAAATAATAAATATAGATAAGCTGTTAATAATCTAGTTTTTTTAATGAAGCTAGGATACTTTATACCTATTGAATAGTACCTAATACAGACTTACCCAGATAGAGTTCTTTGTAACTCTACTTTGTGTTATAGGGTATTTTCCAAAATACTTTAGGACTCCTCCTGTCTCTTGACTTCCGTTATAAGGATATATTTATACACCCCTTTAAAGCTAATATAAAAATAATTTAATAAGCGCTGAAGTTGGATCTAATTTTGCAAAGTTAGAAATACTTATTACATTCAGTAGGTAAGGCCGGGATAGCCTAGTCGGTAGGGCGCTGGGCCCATGACCGAGAGTTCGTGGGTTCGAACCCCGTCGGTCGAAGACTCCCCGTGTAGTAAAGTGACTGATGCATGTTAAATCTGTCGAGTCGCAAAAGTCTTCCATGTTCCCATAACATATCAATAACTTCCAAAATTACGATTTGTGGATGAATGAATGGATGTATGAATGGGTCCGCCTTATAAACAGGTGTGACGTATGATGTGGAGAAATCGAATTCTTGGCCATAGATGGCGGCACTGAAAAACAAGAATCGCACACTCTGCCTTAAATTTGCTCGGTTTCACCAAGCAGGCTTACCCGTATGGCAAGTGGCATTAGAGTCAACCAACCAAGCAACATTCAGTAGGTTAATTTTAAATTATAGAACAATGAAAAATGATACAAATAGGGCCCTTCTATCTTTTTGTAGTGCTAAACTAGCATAAATCAATCTTTGAATGAATATAAATTTAACTAAGTGAAACTTACCGCATTTTCAATTCCTTTTTTTAGTTGATTATGACGAGTTGCATCCAAATGGGCTAAATCAACGTTTTGATCATAGAGCTTAAATGTAATTAAGTATCTTGTTCTACCTAAAGTAAAACAAAATTAAATAAGAACAATAATATTTTTAGCTACTGTTGCATGCAGTAAAAATAGAATGAGAGAATTATAGATTTTCGACACATTGCTGAAACTTAACAGTCCTGATTTTTTTCCAATTATTAGTATTTTAAAATATCATTTTTATCACACGTTAACTATTGTTTAAGAATAATTTCAAAATTAAATAATATTTCCCAAATTTTTTTTCTTAAATTTTATAATTTGAAATCCGTATGTTCGTAAAGGGAAAGTTTAAAAAATTACTTGAAACAAAGGGGGAAAAAAGAGGAAAATGCATGAATTAATGCATTACACTCAGATAACAGCGAATTTTACAGCAAATTTCAAAAATAATTACAAAATTTACCAACAATCAGCTTTCCTAACTTGAAAAACTTAGCACTTTCATCGCATGCCAGACTATTTCAGTATGACTATTTGCACGAGCGTCTAATAGTTTTACTTCAGGCTTCGCCAAAATGTTGATAGAAAAATAATTATTTTGAAAAAAATTTTCTTGTGATTCTTTTACGTTTCGAAGCGCCATCTGTGGTAGGACTTCTGAACTAAATTCAAATATTTGGTGAAAGAAAACTGGTTACTTAATCAGAATTCAGTAGAGTATGGTACTTATTTCTAAAACTTATCACAAAATAAAATCTATGTGTTTTAATATCTCATAGTAATTTTGAATTTCAGCAGAACGTCGATGAAAAAAGTTTTAAATTACCTTTTTCAACACAAGTTTTCTTGTCTTCTATTAAGTGATAGCCAGTCAAGCAGGTGCATTTATAGTCTCCATGATTTGTCTGACCACATGTCTGTGCGCATCCTAAGGCAGCACATTGAGCTAAAAATAATATGGTACTTTTTTTAATTCAAATAATATAGTTTTTGAGCACAATTTTACGTCATGAAAGATAACAGTTTGTTAATGAATGAACGAATATTTCAAAAACAGAAATCCTTTTAACATCAAAAAAAGACTGAGCAAGACATTGAGAAATTTTTTATAACTGTAAACATAGTAGTTTTTTTTGCAAAAAGAGATGTTCTTAAAACTTTATTTTCAACGAGTTAAGCGTGGAAATAAACAATTTGTTGACAGGCAATTTTATTCGGATAGTTCACTACTGCAGTTGTTAGGCTATTAATTGAAAAAAAAAACTACTAAAGCCGAAATTTTTTTTTTAACAAATTAAACAAGAATGAATTCTTGCTAAGTTTAAAAAAAATTGAATTGAGTCAAGTTACCGGTTATTAGTTTGTAGGTGAACATGAAAGTGAAGTAATATGTACTAAATAAAATCCAATTAAATTTGTTTACGCTAAAAGAAATTTTAAACTTTTGTATATTTTATACCACTGTGGCGTAACTACCACTACGAAAATTAAACATCAATTCTCCGGTATATAAGAAATGCTAACTTGATTCAATCAAGAGGTACCTTTTGATAGATGAAAGTTGGCATGGTTGTAAGCTCCGGCCCCATATTGGTGACCTCCGGACGTGATTTGAGCATGCAGTAACGCCTACTTCGATGGATAGACCACATTGAACAGCTGACTTGTGACTGCGACATAATCCACCTCCTCACGCTGTTGCTGCTCAGTTTCAATCATACACAATGTATACACTCGACTGCTAAAGGCAACAGAGGAGCGAACACGACGGTGAAGTTAATACACCTCTCACATTCAGCACTCAAGCGACTACGACCGTGAAGTTAATACACCTCTCACTTTCAGCACTCAAACAAAAAAAAACCGGTGACTCTCTCTCCCGAGTCTTTCACAAGTACCGCAACTAGTGAGATCTGTTCATCGAATTCTACCCCTGATAAAATTCTGGTGGGTGAGTATTGTGGCGTAACTACCACTACGAAAATTGAACATCAATTCACTGATATATAAGACATGCTAACTTGATTCAATCAAGAGGTACCTACTGATGGATGAAGTTTGGCATGGTCGATAACTCCGCCCCCACATCACCATGAGTTTCATACTTTAGGATAGACGAAAAATTTGAGTGGTGAGTTAACTCGTCCCCGGTCCACAATGGGTTAATTTTAGATATTCTCAACAGTGTGCAATGACGTATTTACACGTAGCTGACAAATGATGTTATTATAAATTTTATGAAAAACTTTCTATGAGGATTGTTTAACAGTTGCAACACATAAACAATGTTGTTATTGTTACCCGAAAAAGTAAACAATGTTTAATAATTTATAATTCAAATTGGTTATCAACTCATCACAAAATCAAACTTAAAATGAAACGGTTTTACAACCAGTTAGTTCTACTTTAGATGATTCTATAGTGAGGAAGAGTGAGCTTTTGGATAAAATGCTTTGCATTCTAATATTAATTTCAAGAATATCTAGGACTTTGCCTAGTCGAGCAAAGGACCAATTTTGGCTCTGCTAATTGATTACGCAAACCAATGCTAGTCGTCCAAATCACGGCCTGAATACACAATTAGTTTCGGGTAGCGAGCTTCCCTCTGTCCCGCAATATAATATACTAAGCAAATTCTATTTGTTATGTAAAGGAAACACATTACGAAATAATATTTTTATTGCATCTCATTGATCTTTTCAGTTTTGATACTCAATAATAATTTTTTATTTTGCAATGGTTATTATTTATTTTAGTATACTCACCAAACGAGATGTATTGGTGAAAACTTTACATAGCGATTTACCTTCGATGTTTTCTTTTTTTTACCGTTGAATTTTTACTTAATAATTCCTATTTGTAATATAAGGAAAACATACCATCGCTTATATTCGAATTGTATATCATTGAAATTTTCAGTTTTTATAGAGAAAGGTATCTTTTTTTTAAACTTTATACGACGGGAATACATATCATACACGACTTAAAGGAGATTTGGTGCAACGTGTATACACGTCAAACCAGCGTAACTTAATGATGCATTTCCATTTGTAATATAAAGGAAATGTACCACAAATATTATTTGTGTTGTATTTTAGTAAAAGTTTCAGTTTTGATAGTGAATGGTATCTTTTTTTTAATTTTACATGACGAGTATGCACGTCATACGTGCTGCAAAAGAGATTCAGTGCCACGTGTATACACGTCAAACCAGCGTATTTGGTTAAAACTTAATGATTCATTTTTGATGACTTTTTTTACTTACTAATTTCATTTTGTAATATAAAGGAAATATACCACAAATATTATTCGTGTTGTATTTTAGTAATATTTTCAGTTTTGATAGTGAATGGTATCCTTTTTTTATTTTACATGACGAGTATACACGTCATACGTGCTGAAAAAGAGATTCAGTGCCACGTGTATACACGTCAAAACAGCTTGATTCATTAAAACTTTAATGATTTACTTTTGATTTTTTTATTAAATAATATAGATTTTTAATGTAAAGGAAATATGCTACCAATTAGTATTTTTATTGTATCTTATTGATCTTTTCAGTTTTGATATTCAATGGTAATTTTTTGTTTTACACGATGAGTCTACATGCCATTTGCACCGTGATAGAGATTGGTAACATTGTGCATGCACGTCAAACTAGTTCGACTGGTAAAAACTTTAGGTTATGATTTACTTTAATTGAATTTTTATTTTCAAGACATAAGTATACTGCATTATCATACCTAAGAGTCTCCGATCATCTTTTCTTTTCTCGCATTTTGAACCTTCAAAGCCGGACGGACATTCACACGTTTTCACTGTAGATCCTATGTAATACCTGAAAGCAAACAGTACATTTGTTTTACCAGTTAACAATAGTTAATTAATTAATAATGGAATATTGTTTTAATTTTTTTTTAAAAAAGTGATGAAGGTTTTGCATGAACCTATAACTTATTTGCACTTAAGTAAAAGACTTAATAAGAAAATTTAAAATCTGAAGTTAGGTAAAAATGAGGCTAATTAATCATATTACATTGTAGTTAATTAAATGAGTAAGATTTAAATTTTAGCTTAGTTAAAGCAGTACGCAGAAAAAATGTAAATGGGAATATTAAAAAAAATAGCACAAAAAATGTAAATGAGGTTTTTTCTAGCTCTATTTAATATGGCTGAAGTACTAACATTAAAACAATATAATTACTAACATTAAATTTATTTGCAAATTGAATTGTGTATGTTTGTGAGCGATATACATTAGAGCGATTGCCATACAAAAATGAGGTAGTAATTAAGCGGCGTAGCTTTATTCTAAATGTAAACTCCCCCTGTCGCTGAAAAGTATTTATTAACATATTTTTAAACCATTGATTACTTGGTAGATAGTGATTTATTAATTGCTTGAACACTTCTGTTTTAAAAACACAAGGGACACAAAAGAGGAGAATTCTATGTTTCAGCTACGTTTTCTTTGAATAGGAAGCGACTACAATATGACGACAGAATCCTTAATTTACAAATATTGCCCCTAATCATCAATGTTACATAATACCAGTGCATTCTTTCGGTATCTTAATGCGCAAAAATTCTTTTAAATGCAGAGATAATCTTTCTCGTAAGTATCACCTACGAAAAGATTGTGGCTTTGCGGTCTGAAATGCAAAGTCCGAATTACGAATCTCTGACGTTGGACTACGTAGCTTGCAGCCGGTAATTGACGTAAACCTCATACCTGAATGAAGATATGCGTGAAAGGCGAAATCAGTAAAACGAGCACAGTATGTTTTGAATATAACTTGGCCGCATCCTCACAGCTTGCTCTCTCTCCCCGTCGGTTCTAGCTAGCAGTCTGACATGTTCTCGCCGGTTACCTTTTCGCAGTTTATTTCCATGCTGCTTCAATGTTAAAGTGGTTAAGTTTTATATATGTTAGAATGTTAAATTTACAAGTTTCCTAAATGTTAATAAAGATAGTTATTTATTCAAACTTAGTGTTATTTATGAGGAAACCTATAACCCGTTCTCGGAAACATTTTCATTTGGAACGCTTTCCTAGAGTTATATTTCTTTTTAGAGTTTAAGTGGGGACTCTAACAAAGATACCAACCAACCCCACAGTGGTGACCCGGACGTGAAGTAGTGACACCCTTCTGAATCAAGGAATATGTGCAATTATGGATTACTAGTTTTATTGAACGTGGCTGGCCTACCTGGTACGCAGTGAGTAATTACTTCCTGGTTAATGTTTCTCTTTTTCAGAGCTGTGCATTGTGCCATTTTTATAGGTTTTAATGTTTCTATACACTAGTGCAATTTAAATTTTAACGTATTGAATTTAATTAAATTCTCATGGACTTGTAAACAATTTGAGTTGAATTCATAAAGTACAATGTAAAATTGAATTAATGCTGACGTAAACTATTCATAATTTTTCTTGAATAATGTACTAGTTTTAATACATTTTCAAAGGCATTTAAATCGTTAACTTGATAACGTAATGGCTGAAAACGAAATAGCCAGAGTTGCATTTCGAGCTCCACCCGTTTGGAAAACCGAAATAAATTTATGGTTTCTCCAGGTGGAATCAAATTTTGTGATGTCGGGAATTGAAAAAGAATTAACAAAATTCCACTGCGTCGTTGCAGCGTTAGATATGGAAGTTCTTTCCTACGTAAAAGATATCGTTGAGGTTCCACCTACAGATAATCCATACACGGTTCTTAAGGAACGTATTGTAAAACGTTTTACACAGTCCGAAAGTTCGCGATTGAGGACTTTGTTACAGGAATTGTATTTAGGTGATAAAAAACCAACACAACTATTACATGAGATCGTTAGCTGGTAGTCAAATATCTGACGATGTTTTAAAAACATTGTTTATTTAGCGACTCCCTATTAATATTCAGCAAATATTGTCAATTAGTAAAGACAAACTTGATGATTTGGCTCAAATCGCGGATAAAATAAACGAAGTTTCTTGTTTCGGTACTTCAAGTACAGAACATCATATTTCTTCCGTTGATTTAAAAGAGTTACAATCTCAAATTTCTGAACTTTCCGAGAAAGTAGAAAAATTGACTTTTCGACAAAAAAGTTACAATGGAAGTAGATTTCGTCAACGGTCTGGTTCAAGGCCTCGTCCGAATTCGAATAATGTCAATAATACTTCGGAAAAGCAATATTGTTGGTACCATTTTAAATTTGGTAAAAATGCTAAAAAATGTGTCGGTAAATGTTCAGACTCGGAAAACTGAATTCCGCTGCTGTTTCGGTGACGACAGATAGTGGGTTAAAGTTCAGTCGCCTCCACATATTTGACCGAAAATTAGGTTTTAATTTTCTAGTTGATACTGGCTCGTTAATTTCAGTTTTTCCACGCGACCCACACATTCATAAGCAACCGACTACGGAGATAGCAATCTACGCTGAGAACGGAACAAAAATAAACACATACGGTTTTTGTAGATTAACGTTAGATTTTGGTTTAAAAAGGCAATTCATATGGAATTTTGTTATTGCTGATGTAGTGCGACCTATCTTGGGTGCAGATTTTTTAGAATTTTTTGGTTTATTGGTTGACATAAAAAATCGCAAATTGATTGATAGTACTTCGAGATTTTCAGCTAAGGGTACACGGGTTCGCGGAAAATCGTTAGGTTTAACTACGATTTGCGGAAATACTGAGTATCATAGGCTTTTGTCAAAATTTCCCGGTATTACAAATCAATCTTTTCTAAAGAGTCCTAAAAAGCACAATGTTACTCATTCTATCATCACAAGAGGTCCACCGGTTTGTGCAAAGGCTCGACGTTTAGCCCCAGACAAACTTAAAGCAGCTAAAAAAGAGTTTGACATTCTTATAGAACAGGGTATAGTTTCTCCTTCAAATAGCCCATGGTCTAGTCCCATTCATTTAGTTAAAAAAAAAGAATGATGAATGACGGGTATGCGGTGACTATCGAAAGTTAAATTTGGTCATTTTAGAGGATCGTTATCCCATACCGCATATTCAGGATTTTTCATCTGGCTTAGCTGGTAAAACCATATTTTCAAAAATTGACCTAGTAAAAGCTTACCACCAGATCCCATTGGACGTGGATTCAAAATCTAAAAGTGCGGTAATAACACTTTTTGGTCTTTACGAATACAATTGCATGTGTTTTGGATTATCAAACGCAGCGCAAACTTTTCAAAGGTTTATTGATCAAATTCTACGTGGATTAGATTTTTGTTACGCATATTTAGATGACGTGTTAGTCGCTTCTGCAACTGAAAGTGAGCATATGATGCAATTGGTGAAAATTTTCGAGCGGTTGAACTCGTTCGGTATTATTTTAAACGTCGAAAAATGCGTGTTCGGCTAAAAGGAGTTACAATTCTTGGGATTTCTTGTTAATGCTCAAGGTATTTCACCTCTACCTGATAAAGTAACTGTTATTCAAAATTTTCCCTTGCCAAAGACTGTTGAGGAATTGCGCCGTTTCTTAGCTATATTAAATTTCTATAATAGATTTTTAAAAAACGCTGCTACTATTCAGGCCCCCCTACATGATCTTTGTAAAACTAAGAAAAAAAGGGATAAAACTCTGATCACTTGGTCAGAGGCAAATATTAAAGCTTTCGACGCTTGTAAAGAATCCGTTGCGAATGCGGTAACATTAGCGCATCCGATAGTCAATGCGGACATTACATTAATGGTAGACGCTTCAGATATTGGCATTGGAGCAGTTTTGCAACAGATTGATAACGATATTGTACAACCATTAGCGTTTTTTCACACAAACTTACAAGTACGGAACGTAACTATAGTACATATGATCGTGAGTTACTTGCAATTTATAGCTCTGTAAGGCATTTTAAACATATGTTAGAAGGACGAAAATTTTGCGTTTATACTGATCACAAGCCATTGACGTACGCGTTTTGTAAAAATAATGGTAATAGCTCGCCTCGACAAGTAAGACACCTCGAATACATTTCTCAATTAACTACAGATATACGTTTCATTTCGGGAAACGAAAATTTAGTGGCAGACACACTTTCCAGAGTTTCTGAAATTCATATATCTGATAATATTAATTATGAGGAAATGGCACGTGCACAGTCTTCTGGGGATGAGTTGCATGAGGCTAGACGATCAGAGGTTTTGAAGCTCAAACCTTTCGCATTCACGCCAGATGGTTTAGAACTATGGTGTGACACGTCCACTGGCAAGGTACGCCACGTGTCACCAAATTTAGTTAAAAAAAAAAATGATGAATGACGGGTATGCGGTGACTATCGAAAGTTAAATTTGGTCATTTCAGAGGATCGTTATCCCATACCGCATATTCAGGATTTTTCATCTGGCTTAGCTGGTAAAACTATATTTTCAAAAATTGACCTAGTAAAAGCTTACCACCAGATCCCATTGGACGTGGATTCAAAATCTAAAAGTGCGGTAATAACACCTTTTGGTCTTTACGAATACAATTGCATGTGTTTTGGATTATCAAACGCAGCGCAAACTTTTCAAAGGTTTATTGATCAAATTCTACGCGGATTAGATTTTTGTTACGCATATTTAGATGACGTGTTAGTCGCTTCTGCAACTGAAAGTGAGCATATGATGCAATTGGAGCAAATTTTCGAGCGGTTGAACTCGTTCGGTATTATTTTAAACGTCGAAAAATGCGTGTTCGGCTAAAAGGAGTTACAATTCTTGGGATTTCTTGTTAATGCTCAAGGTATTTCACCTCTACCTGATAAAGTAACTGTTATTCAAAATTTTCCCTTGCCAAAGACTGTTGAGGAATTGCGCCGTTTCTTAACTATATTAAATTTCTATAATAGATTTTTAAAAAACGCAGCTACTAATCAAGCATTTCGAAAAGTAGTTTTCAAAAATCTTCATAACTTATTTCATCCAGGAGTGCAGGCAACTGTTGACTTGATCCGACAAAGATTTGTCTGGCATTCCTTGAAAAAAGACGTCTCGGAGTGGACAAAATCCTGCTTGCAGTGTCAGAAGTCTAAGGTTCAGCGACACACAAAGTCTGAACCTGGTATTTATCCTCTTCCACGATGTCGTTTCAGCCATGTCCACATAGATATAGTGGGTCCATTACCTCCATCTAAAGGATACAGGTATTGTCTGACATGTGTTGACAGATATAGTCGATGGCCAGAAGCATTTCCAATGCCAGACCAGACAGCAAATACAGTGTCTGAGAATTTCTTTTCTGGGTGGATAGCTCGCTTCGGAGTACCAGATGTAATAGTGTCCGATCAAGGCACACAGTTCGAAGGCAATCAGTTCCAAGAATTGGCTCGATTTTTTGGGTGCGAAAAGAGACGGACCACAGCATACAATCCCGTATCAAACGAAATCGTAGAGCGATTTCACCCGCAACTCAAGAACGCTATCAAATGTCACTCTACTGATCGCTGGAGTGAAGTTCTACCAGTAATTCTTTTGGGCATTCGTTCCAGTTTGAAGCCTGATATCGGCGTTTCAGTAGCAGAGTTAGTTTACGGCTGTTCTTTAAGACTGCCTGGTGAATTTTTTAGATGTCATACAACTGATTTACCACAGTATCATGATTTCCTAAAGGTTTTACGGGAATATATGAATAGATTGCGTCCTGCTCCAACATCTCGCCACTGCCACAAAGACATTTTTGTGCATAAGGATTTATTATCGACAAGTCATGTTTTTGTTAGACAAGACTGCGTGCGCAAGCCCTTACAGCAACCATACGATGGACCTTATGAAGTATTACAGCGTAATGAAAAATTTTATGAGCTCAAAATTAAAGATAAAGAGGTCAACATAGGTATTAACCGCCTAAAACTAGCTTACATTTTGAGTGGAGTTGACAATGCAAGAGAACTCCGTTCAAAACGCACTGTCCATTTTTTATTACCTTAATGCTTGTATATCGTGTTATGCTTGCATGCACAATTTTATGGTTATAACTGCATACATGGTTACTGTTACATTGTTGTAATAGTTTTTTTTCGTCTTTCAGACTGGAGGGGGAGTGCCTGTGGCGTTGCGGTCTGAAATGCAAAGTCCGAATTACGAATCTCTGACGTTGGACTACGTAGCTTGCAGCCGGTAATTGACGTAAACCTCATACCTGAATGAAGATATGCGTGAAAGGCGAAATCAGTAAAACGAGCACAGTATGTTTTGAATATAACTTGGCCGCATCCTCACAGCTTGCTCTCTCTCTCCGTCGGTTCTAGCTAGCAGTCCGGCATGTTCTCGCCGGTTACCTTTTCGCAGTTTATTTCTATGCTGCTTCAATGTTAAAGTGGTTAAGTTTTATATATGTTAGAATGTTAAATTTACAAGTTTCCTAAATGTTAATAAAGATAGTTATTTATTTAAACTTAGTGTTATTTATGAAGAAACCTATAACCCGTTCTCGGAAACATTTTCATGTGGAACGCTTTCCTAGAGTTATATTTCTTTTTAGAGTTTAAGTGGGGACTCTAACAAAGATACCAACCAACCCCACAAGATTATGTACGGAAAAGGAAGCTTTGTGGCCCTTGTTGGGGAACTATGCCTAATTGTCGCATCATTCTGTCTACCAATAAATATCATTCTTGAATAATTTAGCATAGTGGGACAGAAATCATTTTTTTTTGTTAAAAATAAATAAATAAAATAGTGAATATACTTTAACTTATTATGAGCAAGATAATTTTCAAATAAAATAAATTTCTTAGAATACGATCCTTATTTTATATTTATTTTATGAAAATAGAGATAATATTATTTTGTTGTGAAGAATGGCAATTTAAGATAGTAAGTCTGCAAATGTTTAAATATATTTTTTAATTTAGGACCGCCGTTGAACAGCCGACCCAATTTTGGATTTACAACTACTAATGTTCAACTCCAGAGGCTTAAAATTTTGAAGAAGGGACAAGGGAACACCTGTGTCAACAAGGGAACTCCAGGATCAAGTATTTGGAGAAATTTGCCTTCGTGGAGGACTTTTTGATAGAACTCGCATTTGCGCTACATGGAAAGGAAAACCACGAAAACCTCCCAAAGTTATCATGATAGCGAGGGAACTCTAACCTATGATACACCTACAACTGAGGATGTTTTACATCAGCACTATTGTCGGTGTGAGTAGAGTGCGGAATTCGTACCCTCCAGCCATCGCTGGCATTCGAACCCGGTTCACCTCATTGGAAGGCGAGCGCTCTGTCCCCTGAGCCATCACGGCTCACATATTTGTCACAGCATAAACTGCGACTATTTATTTGAAGCATTGAGTATTGTCCTTACAAAAAGTTCAAAAATGTTTACGTGAAGAATACAAACAATGCCGACTCTTAAATTGTGTATAAATAGTTTTCTTTATTTAATTTTTTAATCGTCGTTGAATAGCTGACCGAATTTTAAGTACACGACAACTAAAGTTGCCTTGTAATTTTGAACTCAGGTAGTCACATTTTCAAGTAAGTTTGACTTTAATTGTGTTGGAGCCACAAAGTAGAAAATGGTAACGGGAATTCCAATATTCCAGCGAGAAAGAAAAATGACTAAAGTAAAATAAAAAAATAAAAAACGTATCTAGATGCCAGTTAGCAAGAATCACGAATGTCCAAGTTAATATTGCCTTATATTCTATTTGAATGAAACAAAACGTGACTTATGCTGAAGGTATGCATGTCACGTAAGAATACGTGCATCTGCAATATTTAACCTACAGCGAATTTGTTAATGAAATTTAGAAGAGAATTGACTGATGAATGACCCTCTATGAAACCGTGATTATCTGAAGCCGATGATACTAAGGTGGCAGTCCACAAAAAAATTTCAATTCTCCGCTGCATATAAATATATAAATTTACAGTAACGCAAAAAAAAAATAACGAAAAGACACGATAACAAATCTATAATTGTTTAACTTCGTCTGATATTATTACACTGATTAGAATCCAGGGGATTCCTAATTATTGGCTAGATTGATGATTAGATTCCCAATTAAATTTCTTTTATTTACATTAGGGTTTGTCATGGACTTTAAAAATGTTCGTTTAGACGTTATTTTCAATTCTCAGCACTTTTTCATTTAATATATTCGAAACTATTGAAGGAGATAGTTGCAGTATTTATATTTTTAAATTGTATTTAAAGTTTTGCTTTTAATCATTTTCTTCTTATCAGTGTTAGCCTAATCAGCAGAGATTTAATTTTGATCTATGAGTTTGCCTGTGTGCTTACAAGTGGTTCGTACTGCTACACTATTTGACAATATAGTAAACAGATACTCCTGCATCCTAATAAGAATGTTTTTTAAAACTTTCACATTTTGCCATTGGATTGACATTTGAACGATGCTTATACCAGAAAGAAATTACTTTAAATCCCAGTTGCAAAAACTGATGGTACTGAAACAGCAAAATTTTATAATATTGATAAATTTCATTGGGAACATTTTCGCTTTTAATTGCGTTAAAAGATAAGATCATGTTATTAATATAATGTATGCTTGTGTAGTTTTTTCCAGCAAGTATGAAGCTCTTCCAAAAAATCCGCAAATATCATGATGGGGAGATTTAAGCTCTTATTTTATGCATTAAAAAAGCAGTCCATACTGGAAACAGAAAGTTTAAATCATAAAAAAAAGTTTTAATTAAAAACACTTCTATAACCACTTTCCTAATAATAAGATTATTTGAATAGTGATTTTTAGCTATCAGAAAGCAGTGCCGAAAGCAGCAAAGTATTTGACAGAAAATTTTATTAAAATAAGTTCCAGATTACTACCGAAGGAAGCTGTTCAACAACTTAGGCTGGTTCTGTTGCTGGTATGAAAAGTATTGTGCATACTTAAGTTTATATTTATAAGATACTTTTTTTTACTTCAAGAAACCAGAGTGGAAAATATCTTAATTTACTTTATTCCATTTAACGGAAAATATAATATTGAATTATCTCTTTCAGCAGACTTGTCCTTCGAATGTCCTTTACCAAGCAAATTTAAACTTGTTCCTCAATTTTAAAATAATCTTATCAAGCTTATTTCCTTAAGCTCATTTCATCAATTTTAAGCTCACTAAGCAATATATCAACACGAGCACTTTACTACAAGGTGATGAAAACTAACTATATATGATAACTTTAACTACGCCATAAGGGTTTTCTTTTCAAGAAAGGAAAATTCCCTAAAGGTAAATGAGCTTTGCGTACAATTTATCAGGTTGCTGCTAAAAAAATAATTTATTTAAAATGTTGAAAGAATAGAAAAAAAAACTTAACTATAAACTGTTTGCTAGAGTAGATGAGATGGATTTTCCAAAAGTTTTAAGATTGTTTAAGCACGCGTATACAAAGTTATATGGTTATTTGAATCGGCATGCAATAAATCACTGCCGTAGAAACTCTTAACCTAACTTTCCTGAAGATTGATGCAAACGCATCAATGCATGAATCCAGAGTACGAATACGCTTATTAAAATTGCAGGGGGTTAAAGGTATTTGCCGTCATTAATATTGTGAATTCCTTGAATTCAGATCTTTCCATTACCCTTCGAAAGTTTAAAGGAAGGGATTGAATAGGAGAACTGATTAATGTTGGCGTATTTAAATTTTGAAAACATGGATTTGAGAGAATTTTCATTCGCTCTACGCGTTGCTTAATCCAGCCTAAAATTGCAATTTTAAACTAAGTTTATGAGTATATTGGTTGCAGCATTTTCTAGCATTGTGGAAATATTTAAGGGGTAATATTTTAAAGTGATAATCAGGGAATATATTTGTTACGACATAATTTTATACTTCTCGTTAGGTTTATTTACTTGTTTCTCGTATTAAATGCAGGTAGATCATCCCTAATTTTAAGTAAGTATGACACTTTTTTCACATGCTGCTACGAGGGGATTTTAATCATCTTTGTTAGTATCCTCTTTTAAAAAAATATTTATTATCAATGTAGGCAGATATAAATTGATTAATGGATAACCTAATCGTCAAATCCCACAATCAGGAAAAAATTAGAACACACAAATTTATATTCAATGAACTGATAACGAGTTTTCAGAGGATTATCTTGCTATCTAACAAGGTATTAGTTATTTTTATTTTTAAAAGGGAAACAGCAAAACGTGAATACTGAAAATCATGATTGTTTATTTGAACAGTGCTTATTTCACTAGTAAACACTGTGAGTTCGAAATGATTTGCTGCGCGTAAATTATAAATTCACGTCCATTTTTTTTTCTTTTATGAATTACAATTTCCCAAGTATGGTCTGTAATTCCTATATTGTAGTTTCCATGTAATTCTGATATATTGCACGTATAATTCAAAAATATAGTTATTCGATAGTATTAAATGCACTGTAAAAAATTTAATCTGTCTTAACACGAAACACTATTTCTTAACATAAAATTGATTTGCAGATTTAACATACGCGTAACACAAAGAAAATATAACGACAAATTCAAACAAGGCCTAATAGAACAGTAGCAAATGGAAATTTAATATTATAAAATTATGTAGTAAAATTGATAGGTTTTTGAATATTAAAATGTAATAATCCTTATTGCACAATAATAGCAATAAACTTCAGCCATTTTAAACTTGGTTGTTAAAAACCTACCAGTGATAGCCCAAAGCTGCTAAAATTGTTTTTTCGGAAGCGGAAATAATTTAAGAATGATATGAATGTGCGTAGGTTTGGTGTAAACATTCTAGGATGTATGTGTTTAGATTTAACTACATCCCTCTAAGTGTTCAATTTGATGTTAGCTTGAAATTAAGTATTCCTTCACAAATATTTTTGGGTTGTAAATCACTGAATTCGTAGAGCTGTTATAATTCTTGAATACACCCTTTACTTAGACGTATTTTGGCAGATTTTTGCATTATAACTACGCTTGAAAAACTGATTGATTATATTACAAATTACGTATTTTTCGAGACATAGCTTGCTATAATTATCTCATATGTGTATTTAAAATCCTTAGATCTGATCAGTATTAGGAAAGATCAAATCTACGATCCAATTTTCTTCAATATTTTTTTTTCATGCTTATGGTCCTAAGTTCACAATAAAACTAGAAAAAAAATGCATTCAAATTGTTTTTCCCAAAAGATAATATAATGAAAAGTAGTTTCATTTTTCGTTCATTGTTTGTCTTACTAATATTTTAAAGGTCTAAAGCATACGACAGTACGTTTTTTCATAGTTTTAATTTCTCTGAAAGAAAATAGTCTTTAGCCGTCAGTTTTAAATTATGTTTGACGAAAACTATTTTCCGTTTTAAGCAAATACATGGAAAAGCTAGTTACTTATTGCTTTCGAATTATGAGTTTTACAAAGAAGATTTGATTAAAAATGAGTTTAATTTTTCAGACAATATTATCCGAGGAAAAATTATATGATGTATAGCATAGCATTAACACAATCCTTGCTTCAATTTAATTTTTTCCTAAGATAAATAAATTTGAGCTTTAATACATAGTTTTTTCATTCAAGAAAATAGAAGGAAAAAAAATACTCTGTACTTACATTTTCTTTTGAATAATAATGAAAAGTGTTCCGAAGAAATTTATGGGAGAGCGTCTTTTAAAAAATGGTAAAGTAAACAAAATCATTTTACTTCATTAAATATTTTTTACTTAGAGTAAAAATTATCTCGATAAAAAAACTAGAGTAAATAAGTTTGCAGAGTCTACCTTTCAATTTAAAAAAATGTTACTTGGAAGCAAGTTGAAATTACGGTGAATCCCATGTTTTAGAAACGTAAAACGAAATGAAAGAAAAGTTTAAAATAATTATGTTTAATCTAAGGAAGCATTTTCTTGAGGAAGAATGTTCTCTTGAAATAAAATATATAAAAAAAAGAAGGAAAAAAATGAGGGTGAGAATGAGTGAAACAAAAAAAAAAATATTCGCCTTGGAAATAGAATATAAAAGAGAAAAGCGATGGTTGCAAAAAGAAAAATGAAACGCTTCAAAAGCAGCTAATGAACAAAAGAATTGCAACAGAAAAAGTAAAACGATTTCAAAAGAACAAACTTGATAATGTGGAAAAGCGAAAGGTAAATTTTTCAGAATTGGAATTTTCTAAAAGGAAAGCGTGACTTTAATTATACAACGAAAAACAAATTCATCGGATTTGTTTAAAATCTTTATAATGAATGCGACAAAGATATAATTAAAAGTTTGTTTCTTGAATCTTAATAAAGCCATTTATATGAGTTTATTTTCCTGGATTCTCTGCATTTTTTTTCAATTTATTGTTATGCTAAATGCGCTTTCATATGCCAGTTTTATCTTTTATTCGGGTTTCTTTATTTCATTGGGTTTGTGTGTTTATTTATTAGATTTGTGCATGATATAATTAAAATTTAAGCATTTTGATAAATTGAAAAAAAAAATATCAAAAATATTTATGCATTCTATTGTTGTTATAAAAACGAAGACAATGGTTTGGAAAAACTCTAGGTGCATTTTATATTGAGATTATCATGTATGTTGCGTGTTATATGCAAATGAGATATGAACATTTATTCGTAACAAGTTCTTCAGTTTATTTTTCCAGCATATTTCTCAACTATTTACATGATTAATAGAAATAATTTTCCATGCGAATGATCCCAATTTCTGTCTTGAATTTTCCATCTCTCACGCGTACAAGAGAATACTCTATGTAAGGAGGAATTAAATCTATAGCCTAATCCATTGCTGTGCACTATAGATGCGCTGTTAGAATTTTCATTTTAAAATTATCGTAAAATCACCGGTAACAGTATGTCCATTCAATTAACTGGAAAGTTTACGGTAAAGAATATTTAATACCTTTACGGTTTTAAAGCCGTTTACAATAGTATGGTTAAAAAACTACGATTACAAAACTAAACGTTTTTGTTTAACCATTTACTACCAGCATGGTTTCAAAACCACAGCAATGAAATTTGACTGGATATTTAAGAATGCAGTCTTGTGGTGCTGCCATCCATGCGTGAATTATATTATCGTATTCTAATAGCCTTAGGTGACAATGCGCTGAAAATTCTTCAATGTTTGAAAGGAATGAAGGAATTAATGCAGTGTCAAGATATTGAAAAATTAGTCCTTGCGGCTATAATGTGTACCCAGCTGCAAGGAACTAAGTATATTCCTTACGTGGGCCTAGTTGGTGGGATAAATTTCTGATTGTTTAACCATCATACTAGATTAAAACAGTTAATAAACGGTTTTTCTCTCAGTTAACAATTTGAATAGCTTCTTATTTATGGTTATTTAGTAGTTTTGTTTGGATATGGTAAAATAAGAACTAATCAAATTGTTATTTAGCAATATTTTTCGAGAAATTTCCAAATGTGTAAAAATCAGATGTGCTTTACAACTATCAATAAAAATCTGATTTATTCTTTTTGTCTTTTGTCTCATAGTTGTGGTGTGTTTCGGATAATTGACTTATTTTCAACAATAAATAGAAGCCTCATAAAAGTTAATAGGGTGTGAATGGGGGAAGCAAAAAGAAATAATCCATTGGTTGTAATTTTGAACTACTGATATTTGGCTAATTGTAACTTAACCATTTGCTTACGGCTAATATAATAAGTGGACCAGAAAGCAGGATTCATCGTGCTGAACATCGCAACGCATGGTTAATGAATGACAAACGCGACATGATATCAGACAAATAAGTAGGAGTCAATTAAACTAGTTCTGAATATGCTGTAGTAGACAAATAATTTGAGTTCATATACTTGTGAATAAGTATTAGAGACTTTTTACTGTGATAGAACAAAAAAAAAAAAAGATTTTCTGAAGCATAAATAAAAAAAATGTTAAATTTAGTTTTTTAATGTATTTATGGGTGATGAAGTGGTGGTATAAGTTATTAGGATTCATTTCCTTCTGAGCAACTACCATTTTTTGAATAATATTTTATACAGTACATAGTAAAACATGTGGTGAGTTGTACAATGTATGAAGCAGAATTTATAAATTCCTCCCCCATGATTAGAAAGAATCATTTGGAGGTGTTGATTTTGACTGGCTTTAAAAACCTGCATATATTTAGGATAACAATGCATGTAAATGAAACAGTATCCAGCGTATACTTAATATAAGCGGCCTTAATATAAAATATCTGAATCAAATTCCTATTTTGTGGAGATCTGGGTTGCAGCCAATTCATTAATTAATAAAATACATGAATATAATATAGTGTGTATGTATATAATTTGTAAAGAAAGAGTATTGAATGAATTTGGTTTCACATTTAATCACAACTTCTAAATTTACGAAATGTATTTATTTATAAATTTATATCTGAAAAATATTACTTCATAAGAATTCAGTGATTAGTTATTTATGGTAAGAGGGTATTTTATAAATCTTAAAAATTATGAGGTGTTTGACATAAGAAATACTAATTAGAATGCAAGTTTATGCTGTATTTTTTTCTCCCCCCCCCAAAAAAAAATAAAAGAAATTTCATTTTACTTTTACTTGTTTACGGAAAGATTTCTTTATTTTATTTTTAAAACTTTAATGAATATATCCAAAATACGTGTTTGTAAAACAAGCTGCCAGAATTTATTCTGATGTGGAGAAAAAGCTGCTTAATTAGCCCACGTGTTCTTTATTACTATTTACTATATTTTAGATATTTTTTATTTCAATTCATTTTTGAATAACAAACATTTCTGAAATAATTAATTGTATATATGATACAAACATGATACAATACGATTTATACATCTAAGTTGATAATAAACGATTTTATAAATCCTATTAACTTTCAATTTTATGTAATATACTTGTTATTTTGTATAATATCTTTTTTCGAAAAAGTCATGCGTGATAAAATACAAGCAAACGAAACAAACCAAACATGATAAAATAACAAAGTATTTCTTAGTATCAACATTTAAATGCACTAAAATATTTCGTGATCCGCTTTATCATTATTTTATTTGAGATTAAAGAGCGCAGGGATATTAAGACCTAAGTGAATGTTACAGGTGCTTATTATTTTGTAAACGAAACTTCTTAAATGTCTATCGGGAAAATAAAATATATATATATATATATATAATTTTCATTTTAATCCAGGCTAAAATTTTAAGCTGCTTTTAACGGGGATTAGTTCATGGATTGACATTTTTTTTATCTATTTATAGGAATAAAAGTAATCCGAAAAATGGGACGAATTTGAACGCTTTTAATTGTAAATAAATTTACATTAATATAACATTATTAAATAAAATTAAATTAATATAAAATTAAATATGTTTTTCCAGGAATTATTTTTTATTTTTATTATTTTATTATTATTTTACTTTTATTTTATTAATAACAATTAATCTTATTACTGTTAACTTCATGCTTATTACTACTGCATACGTTTTATTGTTCCATGCAATAAATACCTGAAGTTCCGAAAGTATGCAATTGCAATTCTTGTATTTACAAAATTAAACGTTTTTATTACGAATTCTACATTAAAAACTATTTTTTATCAATTATAATTTAAATATAAATTTAGGATTTTACATGGTTAGTATAGTTAAAATTACTGCATTATGGTATACAGTGTTTCTGGCTCTTTGGACACACCATAAAGATGGGCATTTTATACGAAAGCCTTTCGCTTATGATTTTTGTAAAATAAGCAATAAAATACGATTTCATAATCTATAATAAAATTTTGTAAATGTATTAAAATTTAGAAATTTCACATTGATATCTTGAAGCATGACTTAAAATCATTTATTCAATTCAATTAAATTTGTACTTTTGTATCTTTTACTGAATGCGTAGTATTAAAAGAGATAATTTTGATAACCAGAATTTCCGGTAAACAGTTGCACCGGTAAACAGCACATTAATTTCAACAGAAGTTTTTTTCTCCGTTCAAATTTAAATTCAAATCCCAAGGGAAAACAAACTGTTACGAAAGATTCAAAATTTCTCAATCGAAAATGCATTTTGGAATTTCTGGAGTGCAATAATATTTCGAACGTTACGATTGATTTTACGGTTTTTACCGTTTACATGCAATGCTCCAAATAATGAGCATGTATTTTGAGCGACATTGAATTTAGTCAGTAATTTAAGTCTGAAAAATATTATTTTTGATATATTTAAATGTTGAAGTATTTTTATTAATTTAAAATTTGAAGTATTTTTAGTGAAATATTTTGAAGTAACATTAAAAGTATTTATTGCATTTAATTAGGTTCAGTTTCCGCGATTATTTGATTTTTTTCAGGAATTTTAGAACATAATATAATATAATTTATAAATTTAATATAATTTTTTACCCTGCTTCTAATATAATATTTACCGAAAATCCAATTTTTATAATACGAAAATAATATTTGTAAGATTTCAAAGGGATAATATATTCCACTGTTATTCCTAACAGAGTAGAATTTTTATCTTATTTTTTTTTAATTCAAAATATTAGATGTATTAAAAATGTATTTTTCCATTTTTTTTGGAACAAAGGCTTTTCAAGAGTTTTATTTTTAGAATTCAAATGAATTATTATGACACATATTCAAGATAAATATTTTTTTGAATGAAAAAGAGAGCATGATGATCATGTACAGTTTCAATTTCTTTTGACTAAAATTTGCTGATGAAAGAATGACAGAGACAAAATACTTAGAAGTAACGAGACTTGTACTCTTTTAATACTCAGTGTTTTCCTCTTTTGTTGAAATTCTAACTATTCAAAATAAATTCTTTCTGATATTGTCATAGCTCTCAGGGGGTTGTAATACTTTTAGAGTTATTTGACAATGATAGAGTTAAAATTTATTAACTAGATTAACTAAAATTTATTAACTTTATTTTCTTCAATGTGTTTTTTTCAATGCTATTACATAGATTGTTGCTATTGATAGTTTTTCCTTTATCATTCTTTTGATTTATTTCTATTTGTTTCATTGTTTCATTTGTCTCATTAATTTCTTTTTATTCGTCTCAATGACTCTTTTCATTATTTTTTCGGATTTCTAAGAGATAAAACAAACAATGGCTTCGTTAGAAAAATAAGATTTTCTGATTCAAATTTGGAAGATCTAAATATCTGTCACTAAAGCCTGGATAATCAATAGTTTTAATTTTTAAGGACAGCATGGATAAAACAAGTTATAACCTGTTACACCATTCTACGCCATTAGAATATTGTTTTTAAAAGTAAATTTGGAGAAAATAAAGTGAAAATCAAATCCTAGAGTCAAACGCAAGTAAAAAATACTAAAAAGTAAAAGCCCAATTATAAAATTTAAATGACCAAAATTTAATGAACCAACAAGATTTTTAAAAAAATCCGGGAGCAATTTGTAATGATGTCATGAACGCATAAATTGTGCTCCTTTTGGGGTATTTCAAAAACTATTCTTGGAGAATATCTAGAATATCTCATGAATGTATAATCATTTTATGCATTAAAAAAAGTTTAATATGAATAAAATTCTATATTATTTTCATGGTCATCTAAGTGAATACCATTTTGTTCTGACCGAGGATATGAAACAATCGTAACCACTGTCAATAAGAAAAGCTCCTGCCAAGCGCTCATGTCTCAAAAATGGAACAACGTTTAAAACACCTTTGAAAAAATTTTCACACACTTTTTTTATTGTCTTTAGATGCTCTGTAATAAAGAATTTATGAAATTTCAAGCTGTTTGTTTGATCCTTTCTTAATTCGGCATTCAAATAATTAATTCATTTTTGTAAGAAATATTTAATTTTTTCCTATAAGGTTACTAGCATTCAGGTTGAAAACAAAGCAATTAATATCATTTGGGTCAGTTGTGGTACTTTAATGTAAATTCAAGCTTTAATAGAAGAGTAAATGTTTCAAAAAAGGAAATATGATTTACCAATTTATATGAAAACAAAATTAAAAAAAATCTTAATTTTTTGTAATATAACAATACGACCAAGTATAATGCACAATGAAATAAAGTTTAAAAAAAAAAAAAAAAAAAAACAGTTCATTTTAACCATACCATAACAAGAAATTACTGAATTAAGATTAATTATGCTATTTTAAATATTTATAGAACAGCATTCTTTACGGATAGAGAAAAACTTGAAAGTATGCGTTTAATAAATGTATTTATTTAAACGAATGGAAAAAAAGATAAAATGAAAACAAAGCCAAATTAATGGCATTTGTTAAACAACTTCAGAATCGATTGATAAATATAATAAAAGAGTTTCCTTGGACATTTCTCTCAATGAAATTTTTCTTCATCGGGAGTGCATAATACCCCCATTAGCCCTGAAGATTAGAGAAAAGTAAATACGTAAATAAGTGCTTGGCAATTATATTGTTATTGAAAATGGATAAACATTCTTAGAAATTCAATATTTGTAAGAAAAGGAATAAGTAAACACCAGTGGTTTGTTTAAGTTTCAATTAAAGTTTTAATTGCTTCGGTTTTCGAAAATAGAAAGAAGAAAAAAAAAATTCCGATTTAATTTATTCATAATTAGAATTACATAATGGAAAATTAGAAACATAAAATGTATTACTCAAAACGATTAGTTACTGTTTTTACTATTTATAAAAGCAGTTACTTTTCATTAAAAGAAAACGCTTGTATGTATTTAATACATGCAGATAAATAAATATAGATTTTCACTGAATATACTTACAATTATACTTACTTATACATGAACAATAAAAAAAAAATTATGATTTAAATGAGTATTCATGAAATTGATTTTTACTCATATTTATAGGTAAACATTATTTTTAACTCTTATACTTACAAAAGTCCGTGTAATAAATAATTAAATTTTAAATTGGGATTAATGTTAAATTTGAGTTCAAATGTGCAAATCAAACTGTCAAAACATCCTTTAATAAATTTATTTGTGGATATATCTGTAAGTAAATTAACAGCTAAAAGCCTGAAATTTGAAAAATGTTTTTATCGATATACTGGCAGTGTTATTTATTTTTAGAAGAAATCTCGATAATGATCTGCATTAAATAGCAAAATGTAGAAGAAAAAAAAACTGAAATCAAAGTTTTGAATCAACATAATGTTACATAATGTTATATACCAACGTGACAGATCACATCTATTTCCTAGATACAATAGAAATTTTTTAGGGAGTATGAATATTAAAATAAAGTTTCAATTCAATTTTTACACTAACTACAATCAATTCTAAAGTATTTTGTTTTAAAAACAAAACATCAGGACAACAATATATACAATGAACAAATATTTACTGAAATGCTCAAATGGATGATTGGGTATGCTTTGCGCTTCGTAGACTGAGGCAAAAAACGTGAATAAATCAATTGATCAAAAATACTGATCGCAAATTATGTAAGGATTAAAAGAAACACATTTGCTTCGCTTGCAAATCTGCAATGTGAAACGTTTTAGTTTTACAATGCATTTCTGTTCTTCATTTGTATATTAATTGTACCCCTGGATTTCTGACTTTTGTATTATTTCTTTGCATTATTTCTAGCCATACAATTTCGTTAATTTAAATTCAATCTGCAATTTTATTTTGTAATCATTTTAGAAAAATGAAGCAAAAAACAACGTGATTAAAGTACAGATAAAGTTCAGAAATAGGCATACTATAGTTTCGGTTCACTAAACAAGAGTTTTCATCAATGTTTAAACGCCAAATCACAGAGAGAAAGTAAAGAGATAATCCCGTGTAAAGTTTTTTTTTTTGCTCCAATATACTAAAATAATTTCAAATTAAAATTGTTAAACAATAAACAATATACAATATTGACAATATATACAATATTAAGATAAACAATATTGTATGGCAAAAGTAAAAAAAATTAGTGTTAAAATAGATATATCTAGGAAGCAAAACAGTGCATTGGGAAACTAAAAAGCTTCGAATAGCGGAGTTGCAAACAGAGTATCTAAATATAATACGATATAAAACTATCCAGAAAATCCAGAAAGATCAGATCATGACTGAATTAGGTTAAAGGGTGTGAAGGGAAAGGGATGCCTATAACCTAATTTACAGCGCTATCTGGTTTAAAACGAACGAAGTTAATTTCCAGTTTCTCACTAACATATGCCTGCAGCTCTGTTAATAAAATTGAAATGTGTTGATTTCTGAAGCAAATATAAATTTAATCATTTTAGTATGAATTTCATTTATCTGATACAATTTACTTTATCCAGTCACGAATTGCGTTACATTTTGTTTTCATGTATAAAGAAATTGTAATATTTAAAAAAATATAAGAAACTAGAAGTTACGAAGTTGTGTAGACAAAAGTACACTGGGAGAACTATAGAATAAAAAAATAACATTGGATAATTAATTCAAGAATTAGTTTGAGAATTATTAAATGTTTAACGTGTATGAAAAAATACCATACGGGCCACTCTACAGGCTGCAGGAATGCAATTACAGAGTTGAGATTTAGCAAGCTGAAAGGACCATATTTGCTTATAAATTCAACACGGAGCTCTTTTTTTTCTTTCGTTTTTGAAATTATAATTTGTTCGAAATTTATTGCAATTTTAAGTTTTTTTCTTGCAAATACGTTGTTACTATCTTTGTTCTTCGCTACATTTTGTTCCTCTTAAAAAATCTGTAACACTTAGAGACTTAAAACGACGAAGGTATGTAGAAAAAACAAGGAATATGGAATTTAAAAAAATTAAATATCGACAGGTAGTTCAAGAATTATTAACCATTAAACCTGTTGGGAAAAAATACTATGGATGGTCAATCTGTAACCTGCTCATATGCAAAGACGTGCTGAAAACTTGACGGGCTAAAAAAGACACTTTGTTAAGGAATTTTATTAAGGAATTTTGTTTTGAAATTCCAATTTATTTGAAAGTTAAAACAAATTATGATTTTTTTCATCTTTTTTGCTTTAAATATAGACTATTTATTCATTGTTTTAGAAAATTCAATATTTCCTCTCCAGATCATAAAGTTTGAGTTTTATAAGTACACGTTCAAGTTGATCTCAATCAAAAGTAGCAGAGGGAGGGAGAATACATGTTCCAGATATAAATCGCAGATAGATACATTTATAGTGAAATTTCTAAAAATTTGAATTGTTGTAAGCAACGACAACGAGTAAAATAAAGTCCCATTTATTTCTTCTTACTTAGTCACACAATTTTCATTCCTTAGATTAATTTTTTTTAAGTGCAGATGATTACTTTTTAAATCTAATAAAACAGCAATTTTTACAATTAACCTGTTTACAAAATGTTCTTACATAAAGCTGCAATAATTGTAAATAATGAAAACAAAATAATTTGGATTTTTGAGGACATTATTGAAGTTTAAAAAAACAAATACAATTATGAATGAGGAGCAGTTACGGATTTGATAAATGGAACCTTCTAGTATCTCAAAGATAAATAATTAGTTTGACTGTT
The DNA here is from genome assembly GCF_982258835.1 of Parasteatoda tepidariorum. NCBI lineage: Eukaryota > Metazoa > Arthropoda > Arachnida > Araneae > Theridiidae > Parasteatoda > Parasteatoda tepidariorum. The sequence goes on along the minus strand of NC_141757.1, from coordinate 54,854,196 downwards.
TTAAGGAACTTTTTAAGCTATTATATACACCATTATAAATTTTACAAAAAAAAAAAGAATAAATAACAATTTATGTAATTGTTCCTTTTTGTTTGAATATGGTAAAATGGTAATTTATTCAATTGATATTTTACCATATTCAAGCAAAACAGCAAATTAATCATAAATGAGATGGTAATTAAACTGTTAACTCTGAGAAAAACCATTTATTAATTGCTATCATCTAATATAGAACAAGCAGAATTTTATCGCACCAACTAAGCCCACCTAATGAAGCTACTTAGTCCCTTGCAGCTGAGTACATATTATATCAGAGAGGGCTAATCTGTCAGTCTCATGATCGTTAGAACGAGGGTTCGAATTACAGCGTTGACACCGTAATACTTCTTCCATTACTTTCAACACATGAAGAGTTTTCAGTGTTCCGAACTCTCCATTGCCCATTACATAATAAAAAGCCTAGCTTCAATGTCCTGTTAAATCTATTTTTTTACGGTTTTGAAACCATGCTTCTTGTAAATGGTTAAAATTTTTTTATAGTTTTGCATTTATGGTTTTACAACCATATTAGTTTGTTACACCTGAAGGGTGACATGAATTTCGATCAGTGAGAACTGCCTTGTGAGAGAAGCAGAGCAGTGGAAAAGAGCCCTAAGACAAGTAGAAAGACTTTTTCTAGAACTGTTTTCAGGTGTGGCAACTGCGGCTGGGAGAGATTGATTGTTTGAACAAAGAATGTGTGGGTGATATTCTATTGTAGTTTTCACGAGGATTAGGGGGCTTGCCCCCCTAATTCCTTCAGAGAGAGTTTTTTTGTCCTTGCCTGAATGTGGTAGGCAAGAAAATAATTTCTACTCAGGGGCAAGGAATTTTCCTTGTGTCTTATATCCATATACATCGTTGTGAAAGTTTAAAACCAATTTTATAGAATTGTAAAATTCTTTTCTTCAAGATGTGGTGTTTGCACCACTGTATTTAGTGTTGTTTGATTCCTCCAATAAATTATGTAAGTTGTCTTTAATTTTGATTCTGTCTTTCTTTCTAGAGCCATGTTATTTTTTCTAAAATATTGTCTTTCACTAGGATTCACTATTCTTTTTTAGCTTCCGCTATATATCTTTTTTTAGATCACGCGCCGGTCTTATATGCCCACGTGCCGGCAGTAATTATCTTATAACTTAATTCATTTTTCTTGATTGAATTATTTCCTTTCAGTTACCTGCTTGATTTAGGTAAGAAAGTAAGATATGTAATTTATAATATAGTGATTTATTTATCACTTAATTATTAACTCTCTCGAGTTAATTCCAGCTTGTTTCTTGTATCTTGGATACATCATGTGTAAACACACATGCTTCCCTTATATTTTATCTATGTTTATTTATCTCAACAAGCTATATCATAGTTGTTAACGGATTTAAAACCGTAAAGATAAAATAAGTTCTTTACCGTAAAGTTTACTGTTAATTGTATGGACAGACTGCGGCAGGTTACTTATCCATAATTTTAGAATAAAACTTTTAACTGTAGTTCAACAGTATATAACTCTATAAATTTATTTATTAAAATTTTTTCTTTAACAATAAAGAAACATTGCACAGACTATAGAATATATTATGGAATGGATAATTTAATCGGAATACATAGCTTTAATTGGTGTTATTTTGTTTATTTCAACATGTTAATCTTGTAATAATTTATCTTTCTGAATTATTTTTAACCATGGAAATCTGTTCATAATTGCACTTACTCTCACGCAAAGCGTATTTAAAGTTGCCCAAAAAATCCAACTCCAGACTAAAATGAAATATAGTTAAAGCACAAAATAGTTTTGATCGGAATTATTTCGCTATTTTCAGCGCGTGTGTTTTATGTTAATATATGTTTCGAAATTTAATTTAAAAAATATAAATTTGTACATAAATGTACTTTCTCTCACGCAAATCATCCTTAAACTAACCGCAAAATCTAATCCGAATCTAAAATAAATTTGTGTCCGTTATAGTTAAACATAACACAAACTAGTGCTAAAAATAGGGAAATAAATGGTGACTGTTTTTCATTTAGAACAAAATGTAAAAATAAGAAAAGCGAGAAAAAAAGGAATATAAAAAACTACCAAATAGTTGGGAATTTTTTTTGTCGGAAGCTGGCATTTTTTTTGTTTACTCTACCAACGAAAAAACATCCCCTGCACAGCTGTTACTACCTTACATTTACTCTTTTTTACTTGCATGCAGCCCAGTCGCCTAATTTAAAATTCTCGAGAAAAGTTCAAAAATATATATGGAGAATTTTTACAGCCACTTTTCTCTTAGAGTGCAGAAACACTTCGGAAGGAAATATCGGTATAGCACTTAGCCAGATAACGTCTTTGAGCATCGAATTCTATGAGGGCGCTCAAATCACCTCTCCGCAGTATTTTCTTTCACGTTTTATGCTCGAATAACAATAAAATGGCTGTAATAGAAAACAATTGGGATGAAAGAAAATGGTCGACGCATTATTTCAGTAAGACTTTTCAGATTTTCCTCAAAAGTAATGTGTTTGTCGTCGTTCTGTTTTAATGGGCACAAATATTGGCCACATTTGTTACATATTTTCCGGGAAAATATTATATTTGGGTTTGGTTTTAGACCGTTTTTTTAAAAAATTAACTGCACGGAAATTGTTAAGTTCATGCGCATATTGATATTTCTTAGGGGACATATACCCTTTTTTGAAGTTACTGTAAAATAAGATTATTATCATCGCATTATCAATATAATATGTAATGTTTAAAATCTTCGTTGATTAATATTATTTCAATTACAAACGCTAATTACTATATAAGAAAATATTATTATCACTCTCATATCTGGTAAACGAGTAGGTTATGCTATATTGTCACAGATCCAGTGATTGGTATTAATTTAGTGTTATTGTGAAATTGGTATATGAATATATTTCAAATTTTATTAAAAATAAAATTTTATGAATCAAATTTTATGAATTTTTCGGTATTCCTTTTTATATTTTATCCATGATTTTAAATAGTTTTAAGAAATTTTGAAACTCTTAACTGCTCTTTTTTTCTCATTTCACACGAGTTTTAAATGGAAATTAACTCACAGGTTACTATTATTGTCATATTTTTTTATGATTTAATATTGCTTTAACTAACTTACTCGAGTACTTCGGTGATTTTTTTAAAATTTTATTTGAGTAATTTGATTTACCAAATTTATATAACTTTTTTGAAACTTATACAAACAGGAGTAAATCCTGTTTGTGAACTTTACAACTTTACTTTTTAGTGAATTTGTATTCCCGTCAAGCATTGTACTGGTTTACACAGATGACTGTTCCATATGAATGCTACTTATTTGGCTCGAGCTTTGTCGGTATATCGAGCTAAGATGCGATTGTATTTTCTAGGGCCTTCATGCACTTCTCAGGTTACTGTAGCAGTAGCAATATTACACCTATTCCTTTAACGTATGATTTAACCTTAATTGTTTATGATATTTTTAACCTTTGTCCACTAAATTAGATAATGAGCAATGATTTTAAATGTAACATTAGTAGTGTAACATTAGTTGTATTATTAGCTAGTACTTTTCTACTCAATATAAGAAATTCGCATCTGGGCAGTTAAGACTGCGTGCAAGGAGCTTTGATTCGATCAATGATCCCCACAAAATTCGTAAACTACAAATCGCTTGTTACCGCTTGTCTGTGTTACTTATCTTGAGTTTAATAATTGTCACCTATTCCTTTGCAGGACTGGGCGTGTGTGCCACCGTCCTCCGTTTCTTGTTCCGGGGGTGGGGGCTATCGTGATGGTGGGTTATTCATTTCCTTAAACCCACAACGGACGGGGTGGCGCACTTTACTCTTAATATACAAGGATATCGGTCTCATTTGTTACATATTTTTGAGAAAAAAACTACTATTTTTGTTTTAGTTTAGAATGCTTTTGAAACTTTTCAAACTGGCATTTATGTCCTTTGCTATATCCACATTCATCATCGAATATTTATTTGGTAACACTACTACTGTAAAGTTACTCTAACTTGAAATAGCATCATTACATTAAATACAATAATTTTGTATTTCAGTCATTAAAATCTTTACTAGTAAGCGATAGTTCTATAATAGATCAAAAAGTCATAAGTTAAAGCTCTTGACATCCACCCATTCAGTGAAAAATTTAGTTTTCTTATACTGTTACAAATGCAATGAACGTGATGCGTTACATGTGACTGAGATAAAAAAAAAACATTAATTTAAAGTAACATGTAAAAAAAAAAAAACATAATTTTAACATGAAATTTAAGAAATTTTCCAACAGTTACATGTTTTATTTCATGCCATTTTAATAAACACAAATATTGATCGTATTAGCTGCCTTCCTGTTTAAAAATATTATTCTTTAAATAGGAACTTAGAACTATTCTATGCCAGTTACGCAATTTGTTCATAAAATTGGTACTGATATCTAAACATGGGGAAAGTCAGAAACTGATTTCGTAAGTTGATCACATAAAACCACACATCTTTATCTCCCTTGTTTTGTTACATTAAATTTTCAAATCACTGGTCATTTTTAAGACACGAGGCAAAAAAACTAACAAAGAGCAGACTTAAAATTTTAAAATTTCTTACCTGCATGTTCCTCCATTTTGGCAGCTTGAGACAGCTCCCGGTTCACAACCGGGATTGTATTGACACTCAGAGCCGTAGAAATCTGTGAAACAATGACATACATAGGCTGTGAACAGAGCAGTTGCATAGCATGAGCCAGTAAATGAGCAATGATGGTATAGACAAGCATCCTTTCGAATTGATTCATTTCTACCCACAATTTCATAAGTCATGTTGAAACCAAAAACATCAAGTAAATGTTCGCGTACTCGCATATGAATATTTCCAGATTCTCGTACCAAAAAGTCCAAAACCAAAACTGGTTTGTTACTCACTAGGTAGGTAGGTTCTCTGTCAGAACTTATCATTCCAAATTCCTTTTTGCCCATGTATAATGTGTCTGAGAAAAAAGCATATTCGTTAACTGTCAAGCCTTCTCTCATATAGAACTGTGTAAAGTAGATAGCTATGACTTTATCTGCAGGAGCTTCTATGACCCACCTACAGTTTATAGGTACCGGGTATGGCTTTGGGAAATTCGGCGTTGAGATTATTCCTTGCGAATCTCTTAGAATTCCTCCACATTTTGAGTACATAGCTTCATGCTCTTTCAATGCACTCGCTGCAATGATTTGTGTTTCATCTATTCCATAAGCTAAAATTATGTTTGAGCAATAACACATGAAACAAATGAAATACACTCTAGGTAAAGTATGGTTTTGCATCGTGGAAAATGTCACTTGTTTTGTAGGGACAAATCTCTTCATTCTAGATTTTAAACACAATTCGAATAAATGTTTTCATGCTTAACGAATCTTAAACTGTTTAACATCTTGGGCAATTTAATCCATTATCACAAAATGGATTATCTTGAATAAAGCAGAGAAGTTGTTATAATTTTTATCAGTTTTTTTTTAAAAATCCAAACGCAACAGCCGTTCATAAAATCCAAACTCTACCATCTTTAGCCATACATGCTTCCTATAATTGGATATTTTCAACCCAAGCAGTTAGATATTTTCAACCAAATAGCAGCTAGCAAATTTCTGATGCTTTGCAAGTAGCAAATCTTCATAGTATTAAATTACATTTCGTTTATCATATTATACAGTGACTTTTGTAATGATAATCATGAATTTGGAGTACATTCTAAATATATTTAGTAACATGGTTTTTTTTGTTGTTAATACATAACTCTTTCAACAGAAATTATTTATCAAGGAATCATTGTATAGTTATCGGGGATGCTTGTCTTGTATGTCTGTACCAACAAAATTCTCACAATTAAGAGATTAGTTTCAGTCGTGATAGCATATCCGTCAGCTCCTGTAAAATAAAGTTAAATCATATAAATATAATGGTGTTATTTATTTCGAAACAAATTTTAAAAGTGTTATAACGAACTTAACTAAATGAAACATAAGATACTGTGTATTCTTTTAAAAAAATGAAAATTTTGTCATCATTTATACCAGCAACATGAATATAATGAGTAGTCCCATTACATTTGTTTGAAAGTATTTCAAAAGCTTACACAAATGCCAACGCTGTTATCTGTGAAGAAAAAACGCTATGGTTGCTTAAATCGAAGATTTAAATAAATATCAAGTTAGCTGATTGTATGTTTACTACTTTTAATAGATATTTTCAGAAATATCTGAAATATGTGTCTGACATTAAGTATTTATCTTTTTTTAAACCTAAAAAAGTGATTTGCATGTACTGAAAATATGGTTTTATGAGATAACCAAGTGACTTAATGAATGCTTCTTTCTGTAATTAATGCTATCTAAAGTATGGATGACGCCCTTTTAGTGCATCATTCATAAAGTCCTTTTTACGATAAAATTCATTTTTACAGCTGAAAACAATCTTTTATCATAATACTGTAAATTATCTAATTGAATAAATATTACTACAAAATTACGGTATAATAATACCGTAATTTGTACAGTAATATTTATTTAATCAGAGTACTTCAGTGATTTTAGAGTAATTATAACTGTAAAAATTATGGTACATCAGAATTTTGCTCCGTAGCATGTTCTGGTAAAAGTTATTTTTTTCGGAATTTTTTTACAGTGTTGTAGCTTACATATCAATGCTCATTGTTTAAATACGCATTATTTAAAAAAAATAATTAAAAAGCTTGTTATCACTAATTGGTAATCGTTGTCAAGATTTAAAATTGAAAATATGTATGCAGAAATATTTAGATAAATTATATTTCTGTTATGCATTGGATGCAAGATTTAAAAAAAATTTTACTTTTTTTTCAACCTATAAAAAAAATAAATTTTTCATGGTAAATAATGCCCCCTGGAGACTCCGTGGTTAAGTCACTCAGCTGTTAATAAAAGAAAATAAATGAAACACACACACCAAAGGTTTTGATCCTCAGTGGCGGTTTGAAGCCCACTTAGAATTTAATCGATTTGTACCTAATTGTCTGCCTGGGAAGTAAAAACTGCATATCAGTAATTCCGTAGGTTGCAATATAGTTAATTTTTCATGATCCACTGCCCCCAACGAATTGTAGAAGGAAAATTTTCTTATTTTATTAAAAACTTTATTTAAAAATATAATAAATGAAGGTAGAGATTACTTAAGAGTAGCTACTGTAATTATTTAAAATAGTTTAAAATTGCTGAAATATATGTTGTTGTTGTTGTTAATTTACGTCGCACTAGAGCTGCACAATGGGCTATTGGCGACGGTCTGGGAAACATCCCGGAGGATGATCCGAAGACATGCCATCACAATTTTGATCCTCTGCGGAGGGGATGGCACCCCCGCTTCGGTAGCCCGACGACCTGCGCGCGAAGTCGAGCACTTTACGGTAGCACAGTTTAACGAGGACCAATACCGCACACCCTCGGTCCCTACGCAGACTGATCCAAGTGGTCACCCACCCGCACACTGACCGCAGCCAGTGATGCTTGACTTCGGTGATCTGCTGGGAACCGTGTCTTATCGATCAGTCCACTACGGGACCTGAAATATATGTAAAATTAACCAAGCAAATTAAACAACCGTGAGTCGGATATGCATCAGATATAAAATGAACAGATTCTACTTCCAAATATTCTCTCGGCAGAAAATGGTAATTTTTATGGTTAATAAATGTTTCGAATTGCATCGCAACCATTTATGGATTATTTAAAAATTATCAACTTCAGCAAACCATTGCGTATGCTCAGCTACATTTAATATCTTTAAGCTGCAAGCAATAGTTAAAATCAAATAAAATTGCTAAAATGTATGCATAAATGCTTGAACACATAAGAAAAAGCAAATCTGTTATTTATCAGAGACAGAATGAATAATTTCTACATCCAATTTTTCCGACGTAAAAAAATGATAATTTGTTTTTCTAGTCAAAGCAATCTGCTAAATATCAGTCCCATCTCATCTCGGACATAAAGCATCCACCACATTAAGCTTATAAGAGAGAATAAATTCACATTCATCATTTTGGATTCATTCACATAGTAGAATGTGGAAGAGGGTGAATTAGTGTCTGCAGTATCGGGATGGGCTAAGGAATGATAAAATCTCCAATGCGGATGTAGCAAAAGAGAGCACTACATTCGATGATGCGGGAGAGCTGAAAACCACGTGATGCTGTATTCCCAGAGTTGCAAAGGAAGGGAGTGATCTATTTATAGCTACTGGAGGGTTTCCAAGAAATGAGGGACCAGCTTATTGATTTATTATTGTATTTTACTATTTTTTTTTCACTTTTTTGAAGTGTCTGAAATGTGTGTTACATGATAGATAAATTCGACAAATATTATTAGAAGTGCTGTATAAGATATTAGAAACATATTATAAAACTTTATTTAATCAATCACATTAAGTGCTATTTGTGCCTATGAAGTAAACTTTATGCTCAGAAATTTGAACTCTAATTAAAAATGTGGTATGCAGGGTTTCGATTATTTTTATAAAATTTGTTAATAAGTTTTTTGCTTGCAGTAAAAAAATCGATTCTTCAAAATAAACCTTAACTACTTGATACAAGCATTTTTGTTGCTATATTAATGTTTTTAAAATTTGTGTTCGTAAAATATAGGTTTTAATACAACATATTTAGATGAATACCTCTAGAAAACAAATATTTTATGAACAATAATTTATGGAATTTATTTTCTCTTACTACAGCAGACCCGGAAACTTTGCATTTATGCTTTTCCTCAAAAACTTTTAGTGATTTTTTTCTTCTTTTGAACACTTTTCATGAAGATGAGCTTCACAATATCGTACTAAGTTTTGCATCAATTTATATTTGCCATATCAATAATAAATCATCAATACATTGCATCTACTTAGAAACTATTCAAACAGAGAATTTACTTGAAAACTATTTAAAATTTCAATATCTTTCACAAGTTTAGCCTGGTCATATTTATAAAAAGCAAATTTAAGCTGGTTAAGTTCTTGCAAAATAACCGCTTATTGTTAATATGCATTTTATCACGTGATATGCAGCAACTACACCTCTCACACGATAATATTATAATGAATAATAGGATAATTATGATAAGAATATAATACGTTAAGGATACCTCAAGATAATATTATAATGGAATAATATAATACGATAACATAAATACCATAATGCTAAAATCTGGTAAGACAATAATATTATAATCCCATAATACTATTTTACAAATACAAATTATTAATGATTTCAGATAGCCAAAACAGCATGGGCAAAGTATAAATACATATAAACTATCTATGGACTCAATTAAGCAATTAATAAAGGACGTTGCCTATTATGCAGCTTCTATGCAGCCAATTTACAAGCATGGTAGACTATTAAATCTGTTATCCATATGTTTCAGTTATCATGTGTCTCATTGTAGCTCCATTATTATTATTTATGAATAATAATAGTGCTTCATTAAAATTAATCGAAATAAATGCAGTAAAAATGACGAAAGTATGATGAATGAAATATCAAAATAACGGTTTTATAATAAAAGTACATTCACTCTCAATAATAAAACTCTCGCATTTCTGAGCTATATTTCGTAAATTATGATAATGATTTCGTCACGAAATCACGTGATTTGTGATTAAATGGGAACTCTTAAACATTTGACAAAAACGTTTCCTCAACTCGAAACCTTATAGTATCGTATTGCGGGAGATTGTTAACTATAACGGCGAAACTAGGATGATGACTAGACGATCGAAAGTAAGGCGATGGCCAGTGTGGTGATCAAGGTGCTGGCTTCGTACAAGAAAGATTTTTGATACGTTAGGTACTGCGAGTTATTTTTTTTAAAAAAAAAATAGATAGACAAGATAATTCCTTACTGTTGACAGAACTCGTTTTCTCGCAGAAGTGACGATGGCTGTTTCGTCTCTTTGAGGAAATATTTGCTTGAGCAAGTACCAAGAAACGATTTTGTCAAAAGAAAATTTCGTGAAATTTGAGTATCAATTTTTTACAGTGACTTCTTCGAGGCAATATGTTATCTTTGCTTTTTTCTCTGAAACATATATTAAAACTTAATTATTAATATAAATATTATGTATATGAAAAAATGAACACTATTAGTATCTGTAATCAGTATGAGAGATAAGACATTTATTCATAATAAGAAAAACAATGACGCATCGAAAAATTAAGCAAATACATCACTTAATTATGAAAAATGTATTCTTTTTAGTTTTATCGAACCATTTCATGATATTAACAATCAAACCAAACTAGCAAAAATCGGCCAAACCAATCAGTCCTCTAGAAAGCCGAGGTAGAAATAAAAGAAGATGGAAAACTTACAATGGAAATAGATTTGGGATAGATTTCCTCTGACATGCGTTTATTGTATGTGATCCAAGAAAGAGAGAAGAATTGAGGCATCGAAAACAAAAATAAAATGAAACCTCGATAATCTGAAAAATCCAGCGTATCATTCAGCTTTTTCGATATCATTGATTTTTCGTCGGGAAACTCATCATGATTATTTTTTTTCGAACCATTTCTTCATTTAGTCTTTTGTTCGTAGTGGTAACGATTGCCTCCTTACAAATACCCGAGTAATATGTGTGTGTGTTTTGTTTCATTTTTGTCTTGTTAAGTTTCGACCCAGTAAATATCATTTATAGACATTTTTTGATTAAGAGTTGTAGTTTTTTTCACCCAATTCAATTTTTCTAAGGGTTTTGGCACTTTGTATTATCTTTGAGTAATACTTTGTTTGCTCTTAAGCAACAAGTAAATTATTTATTTTAACGAATAGTAATTTTAATGTGTATTGAGAACAAAATCTGATTATATTTAAAAAGAAATAATAAAAATATTTTCTCAACGTTTATTTAGTCTTTTGTTCATCATGCTAAAGTTCAGATAATTATAAAAACTTTGAAATATAAGTGTAAGTTTAGCTTTATTTTTTCTTCTTAAGTTTCGACCAAGTAAATATCATTTATATGCAATTTTTATTAAGAATTGTAGCTTTTCCCCTCAACTAAATTTTCTCAGGGTTTTGTATTTTTGTTTGACATTAATTTTTCTTAAAACAGCAAGTGACTTATTTTAATGAATGATAATTTCAACGTGCATTCGGAACAAAATCTAATAATACTTTAAAAAATTTTAAAAAAATCGTATAATATAAAAATCGTATAATTAAAAAAATATTGTAATATAAAAATTTTATATTTTATAAATTATATGTTTAATAATCTTATTTGAAATGTTTACTCGAGTTACTTGCCTTTTAAGTATAAATATTTGATTAAAGAATCTCAGTATATAATTATCCAGGTTCTTCATTTTATTTTTTCTGACATAAATATAATATACAAATAATTATTCTTAAACTTAAATTTTTCCCATCTATACATTAAAAATTGTATAGTAATCTGAATGTATATGCAAGAAACAAATTAGCACGAAAACTGAAATAAAATTATGAGAATTCTTGAGAATGAGAAGAAAAATTATCTCTCTCGTCTATTTTAAAATTTCGAAATCTTTCTCTGTTATCCTGTTTGTCTTTCAACAGTAATGATGGATTTCCACTCAAACAAAATTCCCTTGAGAAACTCGTTAAATTTATCTTACTTTAACTCTGATTATTATTTATCTTCGATATTTTTCTAAATTTTCATTGAATTTCCTATGACGTAGATCTCCTTCTTTCTGCTTTCTTTCCTCTATTTCACTCAGATTACATTGTCACATAAAGTATATTAAATATTTTTTTTCCAGAATTATAGTTTTGAAACTGTCACATATCATTAGTTGTTGTAGATACAAGTTTTGTTTTTTTCTGGTGTGCTGGTTTAATATAATACACTTACTGTGAGAATTGAATTACGGGAAATGGCAATTGGATAGCTTCATTTTTTGGAAGAAACTGCGCACTCTCAGAAATAAATGTCTCCCTTTTAACGTTTAAGCCATCCTTGAGCATTATTTTGATAATTTTCAGCATCATTTTGTCAATTGTGACGAAATTCGTGACTTGTAATTTGTGACGAAACGCGAACTCTCAAATATAAGATGAAAATATTTTTTCAACTTGAAACCTCATAGTAGTGGGAGATTGTTAACTAGAATGACGATACTAGAATAAAGACTAGACAATCTAAAATAATGAGCTGACCATCTGTATGATTTTCAAAGAGTTGGAATTGGGATTCAAATTGTAATAATTCAATTGTGTGTAATTTATCTCTATGCTCTATCTGTCCTTGCTGTGTCCTATGTGGCTCCCTCCTTAAAAAGATTATCAAGAAAATTAGATCCACAAGGCACTGAAAGGTTTTTTTTAAATAAAAAATAGACTGACGAAATATTTTTTTTAAAATATTGATGAAATTCGCTTCCTCAAAGAAGTAAAAAAGGATACTTTAGCCAAGAGCATTTAACAGGAAACGGTTTCATCAAAAACGAAGGAAGTTTCGTGATATTTAAATATCCATTTCTTACAGTTCACATATTTATATCAAATTCCACAGTAATCTGGACACATAGTGTACAATATCCAATTGTACATTGTATTTTATGAGAATAGCTGTATAGTTTTTCAGGGGCAGAAACGAAATAAATTTCTTGGATCTTTGACAGTTTTCACTTTAGTCAAAACTGTTATGTTCTTTATAACCTTGAGCCCACTCTGGGGAATAATAAAAATCCTCTTCAGTTAAGTTTATTTTTTTATCATTGAAGATAACATAATTAGACTTTCCAAATATTAAAATGAAAATTCGATTTTTAAATAATGACATTTTTATTTTATTTTTATGTTTTGTGTATCTATAGGATCTTTTAAGCTCAAACGCTTATTATATTTTTTCAGTTATGTTTTGAGTTTCGTTTTTTCACAATTTTTTCACGTGTTCTTACGTTTTGCTTAGTGTTCAAAAGTGTTTCATTAGATGCATGTCAACCGCTCTAAAAATGACTGCTGATTTGAGAAATCAATAGGAAATAGATGGAGTAAAAGCAAATGTTCGGTTTCCTGTTTTCTGCTCACGTAGCTAAATATTTATTCAAAGTTTCAAAACTAGCTACAGAGTTCGCCAACAGATAGCACTAAAAGCAAAACAAAATGTTTCCGAAACAACCACTATGAATACTAACAACACGTACATCTCCTATTCAATACTCCATTTTTAGAAAAAATCTAAACCCTAAATTTCCCCTTCTATACACAAGTTTATGTTACTGTCTTAATGGCAAACTTTAAGCCGATAAGAAAGTCGAAATAATTTTTGCATATTGGGATGGATCTAAAAGTAGGAATGAATCAAAAAGGAGGGATGAATCGAAAAATAGGAATGAATCGAAAAGTAGGAATGAATCGAAAAGTAGCAACGAATTTAAAAGTATGAAAGGGACTTTTCAAGGCCTAAATCTAAAAATGAGATAGAATATTTCTAGAGTTATTATTAAACGAAAATAATCTCGATTATTTTTGTAACTTATCTAAAAACCAAACTTGTTAGGCTTATTATTGAACCTTTCTTAGATTTTCAGAACTAGAGTAAAAGAGTTAATCATATTTCACTTATATTTTCTTTTTAATTTTTGCTAAACACAGCACTAAAAAACTTAATTATAAGAGTTTCTTTGTGGGAATTTCATGTAATTTAAGATTTTAGCATTTTCCAAAGAATCTAAAACATGGTGAATTTGGATTTTTAAGATTAAGCAAAATGTTTAAGGCAAATCTCTTTTTTTTTTTAACGATTTTTCAGTTTTTATGTACCATTAAGTAATGCACAATATATAATTAAAAATTGAGCATTATTGGGGAAAATATATTTCAAAACAAGTAAAATATTTGAAAATATAAATTATAGTGAATAGTGAATTATAGTGAAAATATAAATTATTCTGTTGTAACTAAGGACTTAATGCTTGAAATAAAAATTCGGCACTTTAAAAATATTTCAGCTAAATACTACCTATTTTGAGGATTTTCTTTCGTAAACCAATTCTTAGTACAATTTTGTATTGATTATTTTCATCATTGTTTCTTAGAAAACACTGCAGATACTATATTTTTCAGCTGTTAAAATATTAAAGTTTGGTAACTGAATCTGATCAATACAAAGAAACACAACCCTGAATCCAATTTTCATGTCCCCGACACTGAATAGCCGTCAATGGCTTCTTCAGTCTGTATCCATTTAAGATAAATTATAACAGAGTAACAAGAATTTAATGTATTTCATTATTTTGCTGTAAGTATCCTTTCCTATATGCTTGCATACTCACACATACATACGTTTCATGCGACATACTTTCAGAGACAGAATTTTCCGCAGACTGACGCATGCATAAAATATTCAAGTTCAAGTATAAAACCATCTGAGGAGTTTAACTAATATAGAATGTATAATTAATATGATTTAGGTTAAATTAGTGATCCCCTCTCATTAACATTGCTCCTTAATACACTGTAACTATAAACTCTTCTCGTCATTGTATAATAAAAATGACAGATAAACTGTACTTTTAAAATGAAGTCAGATGTTAAAGTTTTAAGCGTTTCATAAAAGAATCCGATCAATCCAGACACAGAAATACTTTCCCTTCGACCCGAATTCGTTTTAATTTTCTCCGACACCAAATAGTTCTTTAAGGGCTAATCATCTAAATTTCTATTAAGCATTTCAGAGTAACATTAATTAAAAGTAATTCATCACTTTTTCAAAACGAACTTGAAACATTAAAAGTAAGTCAACACTTTTCCAAACTAAACTAGAAACAATTTGTTCCTAATATTATCGAATTTGAAACAATTCATTCGATGCTTAAAGCAGAATGATTCCTAAAACTTGGTATTATTCCTAACTTGGTATTATTCCTAAACCCATGCATTAAAGATTCATTTGCAAGTATAAAACCATCTGATGAATTTAGCTAACATGGAATGTATCTTTAAAAATATTTCAGTTAAATATATCTCTTTTCAATCTCCCCATTAAAACTGCTTCTTAACACGCTATTACAGTAAACTCTTATCGTCATTGTATAATAAAAACTACATATAAACTGTACTTTTAAACTAGAGTAAGCAGCAAAATGTTATTTTATTTCATAACCGTCGTTGAACAGCCGACCCAATTTTTTTTGGGCTTTGGAATACTAATGTTCAACTCCTCAGCCTTGGAATTTTGAACCCAATTCAGACAGCGAACTCTGCAGACAGCGAACAGCCAAACAAAAGACAAGCGAACTCCTGGTTGCCTTCGTGGAGGACTTTTTGATGGAGCTAACCCGCATTTGCGTTACATTAAGAGGAAACCGGGAAAATCTCCCACAGTTAGGCTGACGGCAAAGAGACTCTAACCTATCATCCGTCTACCATTGATGATATTTAATGTTAGGGCTGTGGTCGGTACAAGCCGAGTGCGGAATTCGTATCGACCAGCCATCGCTGGGATTCGAACACGGTTTACCTCATTAAAAGGCGAAAGCTCTATCCAATGAGTCCTCACTGGTCAAGTTACTAAATTATATGAGTAATAATGAGTTTGGCAAAGTATATGAATAATATATAAGTTTGGGAAATGAATCCAACCAATCTAGACGCAGAAATTCTTTACGCCCAACCGGATAGTGATAAAATCATAGTATTCGGCCGAATTCATTATAATTGGCTCTGATAGCGAATAGATGACTAAGGACACTTCATCAAAATTTTGATTAATCAAAGTAAAATTAGTTCAAATTAATTCATTATTTTTTCATGACGAACTAGAAACGTAAGTCTTGAAATGTAATTTTCGGAGACTTACCCATACATTAAAGATGCATAAACAAATATAAATCCATTAGATGAATATTTTTTGAAAAAAAGTGAACACATCTTTAAAATTATTTTAGTTGAATGTAGGCTTTTACGAGTTTTTCTCTTCAAAACCCGTTGTTAATACACTATAACTATAAATTCTTTTCGTCATTGTTTCTAATAAAAACGCCACAGAAACTATACTTTCAGTCTGGAGTCAGCTGCTGAACTCTTAAACGTTTGATAAATGAATCCGATCAATCCAGACACAGAAACACTTACCACGACCCGAATCAATTTTAAATGGTCCCGACACTGAATAGTCGTCTAAGGCCGCTTCATCTATCACTCAAACGGGTTCCACAGCTGGGA
This sequence comes from Parasteatoda tepidariorum, assembly GCF_982258835.1. NCBI lineage: Eukaryota > Metazoa > Arthropoda > Arachnida > Araneae > Theridiidae > Parasteatoda > Parasteatoda tepidariorum. The sequence goes on along the minus strand of NC_141757.1, from coordinate 54,837,931 downwards.
TATTTCAGAAGAGTTGTTATAGAAAAGCGAAGTCTTTTTAGTAGATTTAGGGTTCAATTTTACAGAAGAACTATCAAACCAATTTGCTTTCTTTTGAGGGTAAAAGTTTGCTGCAGATTAGACTTTTATCCTGTTAAATCATTCTGCACTAGTTTTTAAAAACTAAATTATCCAATGAAGGTTTAAATTAAACTTTAGGGTTCTGCAAAACAAAAACGGATTAAAATCGTTGTAAATAATTTAAAGGTTTTTTAAACTTTTAAACCTTCATTTTTAGAAGAGTAACTTTATTTATGCCAAAAAAGTTATTTTAGTGTGTTGCGATTGTGTATTTACTTCATTTATTTGTATTTAACGAATGTTTACCTATGGTTTAATATATTTTAAATTCTGATCTTTATAATTGAATTTTATCATATTACTAAGCTACATATTGCAGAATGTCTACTTGCATGCTTTTAATCATCTTACTGTGTTAAGTTAACAAGCTTGAATTAACAGGTCTATGCTGAAATAGTGACGTGTAATAGTAACGTGAAATAGTGACGTCAAATGTGCAATAAAAACTCAATCTTTATCGATTAAATTGTAAAAAAATAGTTTTATTAAAAAAATGTGATAAAATCTTATACACAGAGAAAAACAAATCTTTATAAAATTATCGTATTATATTGTAAATTTATTTCAAGTGAAAGGAAGAGGAAGAAAAAAACTTTTTTGGTATTGGAAAACAAAATACACGATATTCAAACATTCATTTCATAATTTTTTCCACTCATACAGTAACGATTTGCCAGAATTTCTGGTTTTCAAAATCATAGTTCTTATCACCACACATTTAATAAATAAAATACAAAACTGAATAGCGAATTTCACCAAATAAGTGGATTTCACGCCATGCTCTAAGGTATTATGGTAAAATTGCCAGAATTTTCCGCATTAACAAAATTTCGTTACATATTTCGAAACCATATTTCACTGCGAATTTACAAAAGTCATTAACAAAGCGTTTCGGTAAAAATTACCGTGTTCACATAGAGACAGAGACACGGTAAGTTTCGCCATAATCTGGTAGATTTAACCATACTCTTTCTTTGCAGTGTACATAAGTTGTATAGTAATAATTCCTTTAAATATTAACGAAAAAATTTAAAAATAATTTACTAAAATATTAATTTAATCATAGCAGAAATATATGAGACTGTTAAATGTTTTTTGAAACTCATTTCATTAAACTTAACCTGTCGGTTAAGAAAATTACTTAATTTCTGTGTTATTTGCAGCGAAATCTCTAACTTTGAATTAACTATACACTTTTTTTTCTAATAAATTAATTATTCTTTGGTATAAGTGATTCCTTTTCTTCGACAATAATTTATATTACAAAAGACATATTTTACAGAAAACCGTATGTTTATTACACGCAACTCTGCCGAAAATTTGAATCATATTTTCTTAAATTTATCATTCATTCATGATATATTTTCACTTATTGAAGGAAAATATTTTTATATTATTATTATATTAAAAGAGAAGAGTTATTCTGAATCCGTTTGAGTCAGAAGAGTTATCCTTGAGAGAGAGAAAAAAAGCATTTTTACAATGAGTTATTCGGATTCAGCTCATTGACAATCAAGAGATTACTTTTAGTTTTTGAAGGATTTTCGAAAACCGATTCTCCGTGGCTAAATATTTATATTTCTTGGATCAACTGAAAATTTTATGAAATGGTAAAAAATTCTATGCTGAACTTTTAAATACGGAATTAAAAAATAGTAAAAATTTTGAACTTATTAATTTCAATAATAATATTGTCATTAAAAAAATTTTAGCCTTTTACAAGAGATTAAAAATTAAAATTAGCAATATATAATTTCCTTACTTAAGTATCAGTCCTAAATTTCATAAAATTCCAGTAAAATTTAGAACTATCACATGTGGGTCTAATACTTATTTAACTAAACCTGGTACCATTTTCTCTAACTTCTTAAATAAGTTTATTAACTATATTACAAAAGAAGGTTTCTCTTGGATTATCACTAATAATCAACCGATTTTAGATTTCATCAAACATAATAAAATTAATTCTATTGCGACTTTTGATTTCCAGGATCTTTTCAATAGCATTCCCCTTTCTAAACTAAAAGATGTCCTTTTGAATTATTACTATGATTTTAAAAATATCCTTTGTTGCGATTTTGATTATTGGGAAATTCTGATTAATTTTTGTCTTTTTAGTAATTATCTTTACAATGGAAAGGATATTTTTCTTCAAATTAATGGAATACCACAAGGATCTAATTATTCATCTCTCTTAGCTAACTTATTTTTGCATTATTATGAAAAAAATTATACTCTTAGTATTAAATTTGTTTTTAGATATATTGATGACTTAATTATCTTTAATTTCCAAGATTTTACTGTTTTATTGTGTGATATATACCCTGAGGAATTAATCTTACTCCGTAATCATGATGATAATATTAATTTCAATTTTTTGAATTTGGGTATTATGAATGTTGAAAATATCTGCTTTGTTGATTTTTACGATAAAAGAAATGATTTTAATTTTAATATTAATAAACTAGTTACTTGGAATTCTAATGTTTCTAGGAGCATCTATTTAAATATCACTTTTAATGAAATTAACAGAATTAAAAGAATATGCAGTAATATTTATTTATCCAAAAAACAAATCGATAAACTCTTTCAAAATCTGATAAAAAACCCAACTAGTGTAATAAAATTTTATATAAAATCATTGAATTAATCGTATATTTTTGTGGATATTTTTGTGGATATATTTACTAAACATTTTTTTTGTTAATTTTTATAATTTTCCCATGTGCAAATCCAATGCCAAAATTATTTACAATAATTTCTTTGTTAATTTGTATAATTTTTCCATGTGCAAATCCATTTCGGGCAAATCCGTGGTTAGAATTATTTACTAAAAATTCCTTTACTAAATAATTTCCTTTGTTAATCTATACAGTTTTTCCATGTGCAAATCCATTTCGGGCAAATCCGTGGGTAAAATTGTTTGCTAAAACTTTCTTTATTAATTTATACAATTTTCCATGTGCAAATCCATTTCGGGCAAATCAGTGTTAAAATTATCTATTAAAATTTTCTTTCTTGATAATTTAAATAATTTTTCTATTTGCTAATCCATGTCATGCAAATCCGCGGCTAAAATTATTTGCAAAACAGGCAATTTATGTTTCTCTTTTCTATTTTATATATTTTTTTTAATAAACATCTATCTTCTAAAACTACTTATGATCAATTTTTTAAATTATTCAGTATAATATTACCTTGCGCACATCCATTTCGGGCTTATCCTTGGTAACTAACAAATCAAAGCTCAGAATAACAAATCACTTCAGCAGTGCAGTAAGAACGACACTTTAAAACCATCTTATTACACTCAATTTGTGCTTTTGTTTTCATTTTTTTGTTTTCATATTTTGTAATCTGGCAATCTTTCTGCGAAAACATTTTTAAATCATTCTTGAAAAATATACCGTCCATGTAAGTTAATCTGATTTTGCTACTCGTTTTATAGTTCCCTTTTTAATGTTTTTTCTTTTTCTTTTATTTTATTATCTGTTTTTACATGTTATATTTACTTTTTGTGATCTATTTTATTTGTTGTTATTTTTATAAAAAAATTTTTTGAGTGCTCCTCACACTATTGCATTAATATATTTTGCTTTGGCTTTATTGATACAATATCAGAAAGCACTCTGTTTTGCGGATATAATCGTGTGGGCTGAAGAAAAGATTATATCTTTTTTTTTCCGGTTTTTTGTCCGGTTTTTTTAAATAAAATTTCATCTTTTTTTTAAATAAACTGTTGTTTGTTTTTTTCTACTTATTATTTCTCCGCCCCCCCCTTTATTTTTTTTCATATGTCTATAATTTATCTTTCTTTTAATCTTCATTTTTAACTTATATATATATATATATATATATATATATATATATATATAGATAGATAGATAGATAGATAGATAGATATAGATATTTGGTGCACATAAGTTTTAGTGTTATAGTACATAGTAAAATAAATAAAATATTATTATATTTTTTATAGCTGAGAACATAGTTAAAACATAATGCTTTTTAAATTCTGAAAAAAAGTTGTGGAGTTTTGGGCTCATATAACTATTGTATAGCATTGCGCATGATATACTATAAATAATATGACAAGTATATACGCATTTAAAATGTCAAGTAGCCATATATAATGTCTCACGTATATTATTGCTTAATATTACAGAAGGAAGAAAAATATAAGTCTTAAAAGCTATTTATACTCAAAAATCAAATAAAAATTTTATTAAAGAGGTCGTTGATTGATTAATACTTTCGTCAAATCAATCTTTTTCAAGGAAAGTAGAAAATGATTGAAATGATGAGTTACAGGAAAAGAAGTCGAAAGTGATTTTTAGTTTAAATTACTTTTCAAAGAGGGAGAGAGCCCGTATGCAATCCATTTTTAAATTCAAATAATGATTTATCGCTGAAAATATTTTCCATTAGTTGAAGAAAGTTTTCTAATAAAAATATATCTTTTGTTGAATTAAAGTTGAAATTAAAATACAGCAGAAACATTGTATTTTATTTTAAATACACTCCGTCACTACTGAGGCATTATAAAAAATAAACATTTTCAAAAAAATGCTTGCAAAGCAAAATATTTTATTTTATTTTATAAAAGAAATATTTAAAACATTTTGCCTTTTTATAAAAATTAATGGAATAATGTTTTTTTGCCTATGACAATCAGTGACACTTCCTTCAAATAAAAGCAGCAAAAAAAAAGTTCAAGCCTTTCCACCATTCTGATTTTCATATATATATCTTTCTCTCTTAATTGACATTTGTAGTAAAATAAATCATAATTCTGGTTCATGAAACTAAAATCTATGGTATTTAAACCATTCATTCGCTAACAGTTTCCGTTCAGATGATAACGGTTTACTGAAAATTCTGGTTTTCAAGTTGTTATAGTTCTAATACCACATATTTAGTAAAAATATGAAAATGAAAACTAGATTTTAAAAGCTAAATTGCTTTTATGCCACGGTCTAAGGTGACATGATGTAATTACCAACTTTTACCACATTTACCAAACTTTATTGCTTATTATAGTACCATATTTTATTGTTAATTTAATAATCATTATCAAAGTGCTGCAGTAACAATTACCGAAGAATTTGGTGTTTATATGGAATCAGAAGCACTGTAAATCTTATCACACTCTGGTAATCAATATTCTAGCTAGGCCATACTTTCTCTCAGTATAGTCACCAATAACTATTCCCGTATTCTATTACACACGTACGAGTCTCAGAGTTGAGGGCCATATTATAAACATATATCAGTAATCATAAATCTGTAAATTTATCTTATTTCTGATATGTAAGAATCCATTAAATTTCGCACATGACAAGCAAAATATCCACCTCACATATGTTGTTTTTTAAGTATTATTCATCGGTATGTATTTATCGGTAGAAATTTATAACTTCGTGGTTTCTTGTTTACGCAAGCGGATTTTGAAAATCAAAATGTAAAAAAGTAGCCTTTCTTCGAATATTTTTGAATAACATTTGACCTTTGATTCAAAGTGGCAACTGAAAGTATTTCTATTGAAATAGTTTGCGTGGTAGTAATAAAATACAAAATAATGATCTATTCGCTGTTTTAACACAATTAAATAAAAATGATTTTCTCAAACTTTCTAAAACATCCAATAGTTTTACATAAAGGACAAATAGTTGAAAGTTGATAAGAACAGCCAGCCGATATTCTGGTTGGAGCTAAACTGATCTACCTAGAAAATCTCTGCATTTAACAAGATAATCATTGTTTAGCTGTGTACAGTATAGCATTTCTGAAAAATCATAGCCCCACTAGTACCACTATGACACCATTACCCCACTTGCAGTGTAAGACCAAGTACACATGTTAACTCTAAGGGGAATTTAAAAATACACTAAAATTTCAGTGAGAAGGTAGAAGGCATTTGTAGTTTATATGACAATTTAAAAAAAATTCCGTATGTAATTTACATATGATGAAATCTAGGCCGTAATCATATATATATATATATATATATATATATATATATATATATATATATATATATATTGAAATTAATATAAGTATTTCTTATGAAAACTAGTTATGAAAAGATAGGAAAAAATAATAATTGGTTAAAACTAAATCGGTTAATATTGCGGCGTAACTACCACTACGAATATTAAACATCAATTCACTGGTATATAAGACATGCTAATTTGATTCAATCACGAGGTACCTTTTGATAGATAAAGGTCGGCATGGTCAATAACTCCGCCACCACAATATCATTAGAATTTTCCGCATTTTCAAAACTGTACTAAACCCACTTCAGTTGTTCACACTTATGTGAATAAGATAGCAGTTGGATATAATACCCATAAATGTTCTTTTAAAAAAAAATATTTTACTTTAAACATTGTCTCTTTTTTTTTTATTCCGTTCAATAATAAGCTTATCCTAAAGATATGAACTTAAATATATTACAGAAATTCGATTATTACTTATTTTTTCCAGAAATAAAAAAAAATGATTCCATCAAAAAGAGATAAGAGTTTTGAAGACTCAATTACATATTATGCTTTTTAATAGCTATTTAAAAAGAGCTATCTTTGGTAATTTTTACGATACATCCATTATAACAAAAGTAGGCAATATTGAGAAGATAAGGCAGTATTTTGAAATGAACAAAGAGATAAAGTTATTCGAAAATACTGAATGTCAAAAATAGAAAAAAAATAAAACAATGCTTTTTTAAAATTATTTCTGAAAGGAATTAGTCTTATTTTCTGTGTTTAAATAAGAAATGAACAGTCTATTTGTAAATAAAAAAAGGATAATATATAAACATAATATAAATATATAAGGATTTTAGAAACTTGTAAATTCAATTCTAAATTTCGCTCAGCTTTTCTTTTGTTTAATGAGTAACTAATGTTTCTTGCATAAATGATAACGTAATGTAATCAAATAAAAATCATGTCTATTTAATACTGATAAAAAGAAAAAATAGGAATTATGTACTTTAAATATCATAATATGTACAATTTTCATCTTTATTTTATCAATGTCTTAAAAGATGTTTTACAAAAATAACACTTAACCCTGAAGATGCAGTCATTTTAATACACGAAATATTCGTCTTTATTCATTACTGAAATAATAAAATGTAAGGACTAATTTAATTCAACGAATATATAATAAATTTTTTTAATGAAAAAGATGCAGAATTATTTATGAAAACTAAGAAATATTCTCAAACTCAAATTCCATTAAAGGTTTTAACGTCAAAAGATTCTGGTTTCAAAATCAACGTTTCAAGTCTTTCAGAAGTTAAACTACAATTATTAAAACTTGCCAACTTTACGTATCTTTCGAACTCAACTAAATTAAAGAATTTAAATAGTATCAGTTATATTTTTATTCGTCAGATTTACTTTAAAGTTCTCCGTATTTACTTAAATTTTCATTAAAGAAAAAAAACAATTTAACTAATCTTCTTGAATGTATATATATATTTAATCAAACAAGTAAAAAGCACATTTTTGCTTAAACTACAATTTGTTTTCTTCATATTTTAGAAAGTACGCTATAACACGCAATTATTTGCAATAGTTTTCTCAGATTCTTAGAATATTTTGCGTCTTTGCATTAATTTTCACCAAGGTTGTTCTCGACAAAAAAAAGTTGAAAATCCCCGAAGGAAAATAACGATAAATATTTTTCTCTAAAAATAAGTTTTCTAGAGGCGACTTCTTCTGTTTACTTATCACTTTAATTTTTTTCTTGTATTTCTATTATTATTTTCATTTTTAATCTTAACCTTTCTTTTTCTTTTGAAGTGTTACTTAAAGTCTTTGTCGTGATTAGCTTGCCAGTAATTTTCTTTACAGAAAATGTTTATTTTAAAAACAATTGCAGTTGTTTTCCGTGAGATAAAACTTGTACTTACCAAATTCCATTTGCAATTTTTGCACTCTATAGTATTAAATAAATTCTTGTTAAAATAAACAAAAAATCTCCTTTTTAATAATAAAATTATTTCTTTTAACCATTCGTAAGGCCATTAGTAGAAGAATTCTCACCAGCTTTGAAATTTGAGCGGGGAAAATTTGTCTTTGAAAAGACACTGAGAAGAAAGGTATGGTCAAAACTGCCAGAATATGGTAAAATTTACCGTGTTTCTGTTACTATGGGACCACCTAAACAGTCGACTTTTTTATCGAAGCGTTTCTAAATGATTTTTATTTAAAATCACATTGAAATATAGTGTTATAATGTGTAATAAAAATTGATAAAGGGGCAAAATTTGGTAATTTTATCATGATACTTTAAAGCATGGCATAAAATATCTTTATTCGGAAAATTCTTCTTTTTAGTATTGTATTATTTACTGAATAATAAGGAATGTATTTTTAAAACTAAAAGTTTTGTAAAACGAATATCATTTAAAGGAAAAAATATCAGAAAAAAAAAATAATTTGAAAGAAAAAATATAATGCTTGAAATACAGTATATTTTGTTTTTATTACCAGAATAATGGATTCTTTTAGATTTTTTGCAAGAAATATAATTACCTTGCAGTACAGTAATTCCACCTGACTTTTTTTCTCCGTGTATGATTTGTGTGGCTAAGTTTCACTTGGCGTCAAGAAAAGAGATTAACTCTATTGAGCCGTTATCTAGTGTGTTATGCGTTCGTTCATTTCTCCTTCAATTCATTTACAGTTATAAACACAGAATTCATAATTTGGTTATTTTTAAGCTCAGAAACTCAGGTTAAGCGCAATTTATTACAATGGTTGACATTTAAAAATCTCTTACAGTCTTCCCACAAAAAAAAAATTGATCTGAAAATTAAAATCAATTTTAGAAAATAAGCTAAATGATTTTTTTTCTATAAAATCAATCTCAATCCCAAAATAGTTTCAATAAGACACTACTGAGGCATATAATTTGTTGAAATATTTACGAATTCAGCTCAGTTGTCATTTCTGGAGAACAGGAGGTTGAAAGCTACTATTAAGACAAGTAAATCATTGTTAAATATGTTAGTCAAATTGACTGATATGTTAGACTAATAGTTTCGAAGTTATAAGGATTTAAAATATTAAAAGTATAATTATGGGTACAAAATACATTTACTCATCTGATATTTCTCTCTAAGGAAGTGAAGGGAAAAGCAAGTAGTATTAAGAAATAATACTTTGAGAATTTTAAAAAGTCTTACGTAAGTACATGAAGAAAAGAATTCTGTTAAAATCACGGTACTGTATGATAATTATATTTCTGATGGAAAAGAAAGCATAATTTTGGTTATAGAAACCAAACATACGGCATTTAAAATTTTCATTTGGCAGTTTTACTTTTATATATTATTGGGTTACTAGAAATTCTGGTTCTCAAAATAATAGTTCTTATTACCAAACATTTGGCAAATGCAAAATTGAATAGTAAATTTAACCGTATAAGTAGTTTTACGAAGTTTTATCACATTTACCAAATTTTATCACATATTATAAAACCATATTTACAATAAATTTTACCAAAATCATTGGCAAAGTTCTTCGGTCGAAATTACCGAGTATTTTGGTATTCCAATAAAGCCAGAAACGCGTTATATATCATATTCTGTAAGTTTTGACTATGCTTTTTTTTCTCAGAGTAGAAATCTATTATTTTTTGCCAACTGCAATTTAATTCAGTTACTTAGAATATTCAGTACTGAAAAAATCACTGAAAATATATCTAAATGCCATGGAATAATTTTCCGTGATTCTATTTAGATTGTGGAAAATCGATATTATATTTACTTTTAAAAATACTTAAACGATATTCGATTAAAAAGTTTGGCAATTTTCCTCTTCAAAAATTAAAATTTTTTTTTGCATGGAATTAGTTAACATTTTTTAAATTAAATATCAACTAACCAAAGGCTTATGGTTCTAATTTTATTATAAATGAAGGGTTTCTATGACTTCCAGTTGTTTTTATCATTTTATGAAAAAACTATATATCTGGAGAATAACAAAGACTTAAAATTCATCGAATTTAAAAAGACTTGGTATAATAACAAAAATAAATAACGAGACGAATGAAATAAATAATTTTAACATTTTCCAAATATTACTTGTTATACCCTGCAGAATACATTTACGCAGTATTATAATCAAAGGTAATATATCAAATAACACAAAGATATGTTATAAAATAAAAAATTTAAAGTTAGGTATTTGTGAAATCTTATCAATTTTAGTTTTTAGCTCTTGAATGAAATAAAACAAGGAATTGCATTCTGTAGAAAAGTAATTAAATCTACGGAAAGATAAATTACTGAGGGATAATTTTTATAAACATTCCGCATAAAAATATAAATGTTTATTACACTAAGTCTCAAACTTAAAATAATTACACAAACAATTCGAAAAATTCGTTTATCTATAATTACCTGAAGAAATTAAATTTTATATTTAAAGCTAAATTTTACTTCTTTTTATAAAAACTAAATGTAGCAAGTAATTCACTTAAATGAATCATAATAAATTATAAAACAGTAATTGAAATTTTCAAAAACAAATAACTTTTCTTAAAATAATTCCAATAAATATAGAAGAATGTATAATTTTTCTTAATTAATTTTGTAGCTAAAAAAGAAATTATTTATTCAAAATTAAAATATCATATTACAAGTATCTCAACCTCAATTAATTATCCCTGTTATGAATGTGAATAAGAATTTTAGCTTGAAATGCATATGATATTCTTAATTCATAGACCAGTTTCTTAGTTACAGATTTTAAGTTTACCTTATCACATATTCATCTAAAATAACTCAATATTCTTCCACGGTATTCTTCATGAAAATAGTTTTATTTTCTCTAATGAAAAGAGGTCTTTTTTCTTCTCTAAAATGTGAAAGATAATAAGGAAAAGAGTCAATAAGGACGATCCGTCTGAATCCATTAACTTTGATTTTTGAGCGAAAAAATTAAGTAATCTGAATCAATATGCCAGGACCACCGAGAAAAGGAGTAACCGGGGTAATCACTTTCTGATCACGCTTCCCTGATTTCAATTTTAAATTAAATCACGCCCATGAGATGAAGTGCATTAGAAAAATACGATTTTATTTTAAAGTGGCTTAAGTCCTTTAATTTTAATCTTTATTTTTAAAAAAAGATGTTTTTGACTCAAGGGTTCAAAATGCTGATCAATAATTTAAGTTGGAGAAAGTGATGAAGTTCAAATCTGAGCAAAATAGTAGTTATTTCCTGTATTTTTAAAAGTCTAAAACAATATTTTATACCTCAAGATTTGATTTTATGGTAGATAACTATTGATTGCTCAAGTATGCTAAAAATTATTCAGATTTTTATTTTTTCAAAATCAGTCTCAAATAAATGCATTTTAATGGTTGTAGAGATAATTCACAATCATTGCAGAGTGAGAAATAGAAGTTTTCAAAATGAAATTTATTGAGAGGAAAATTATATTCAAATTTAAATCATTTTATTAAAATATAAGAATAACTTTTGATATAACGATAGGATTTTCGTGTACTAGGACTCAATTTTAATGGTTCAAAACTGTGGTCTCAATTATGCCACTTAATTAGTGCATTCGATACGTTACATTACGAAATCGGAAACTAATGCTTGCGGATAAAGCCTCTAAAAATTTTTGTATTATGTGTAAATTTTTTTTCAAAAAATGCGTCTAATGATAGTTTAAATAAAAGTCTAATGATATTTTCTAGCAGAAGAAGTTAAAAGTTAAAATAAAATAATAAAGAAAAGGATTTTAATGTAAGACATATTTTAAGAGGATTAAACACTAAGGATTAAATTAAAAATATTTTAATGGAAATAAGAAAAGATAAACAACTTGCGAAAGAATATCTTTTGGCGAGAAAATAGCTAATATTTATCAACTCATTTAAACTACCCCCCTTTGAAATGTACTTTCTGCTTTCTTCCTCTCACATGACGAATTTGTTTTTAAAGGCTAGGAGCTTGATAATTGATGTCGCTGAAGAGGGGTTGAATTTTTCTGAGCAATTCAGGCTGACCTATTATAACAAGTCCTAGAATGTCAAGATCCAATCATTAGATCAAAAGTTAATCAGGATGAACCTGTTTTTTTGGCCCAATGTAGTTTCTATAACATTAATATTAATATTGACGTACGTTAATGAAAGATAGAATACAAGGAAATGACGCAAAATATCATAAAGATGATATTAACCAAAAAAAATTTTATTTTGACAAATTTGAAATTCGTAAACCTTTCACGAACTGAATAGAACTTTACCCTGTTCTCGAGTTACCGCTGATATTTTAATTATGTTTTGTACTATCGTCAAAATAACTATATAAACTAATGTAGTACTCACTTGACGGCGGCATTAAAATTTAACTTCTCTAGAAAAGAAAAAGAAAAGTTGGTGTTAAATTAAGAAAAAAATATGGTCAAAAGATACATGGTAAAAGTTATCATGTTTTTGGTTTTATGGGAAAACCAAAAAGTTAATTTTTACCGAAACGCTTCGGTAATGAATTTGGTAAAATTGACAATTCAATATGGTTTTAAAATGTTTGATAAAATTTATGAATTTTATCATAATACCTAAGAGAATGGCAAAAAAATCCTTTATTCAATTAAATTTATTTTATAGTATTTCGTTTTTTGCTAAATGTGTGGCAATAAGAACTATAATTTTGAAAAACAAAATTTCCGTTAAACCGTTACCATATGAACGGCAAAATTATCAAAGGAATTGTTTAAATATCATATATTTTGATTTTATTACCAAATGTAATTTTTTTTTTACTAGAAACATCATTGCCAAACAGTACGGTAATTATACCTGTCTTTTTCTCACTGCAAAAGCATATTATAAGTCAGTCAATTTCGTGGTTAATACACAAGGATAGCGACTCAGCTTCAGAATTATGAACAAACTCTCATTTCATACGCACAATTGTCTTCCTCTTGCTTATGTTTCGTGAAATGTGGCGAAACATGATTCTTCATCAAACTTGATGAACTTATTTAAATTGAACCACCTTGAGCATCAATATTTATAGCCTTTAACTTCAATTATTATCTTTTAGAATTGCCGTAGATCAAAAGCCAGAATTATTGATCCAAGATCATGCATTCAATCTCAATTATATTATATGAGAAGAATATTAGAGTTTTGATGAATTTTCTCATAGGTGCTAAAAATAAGACAAGATACATTATTTGATATGATCTTATAAAAAAAAGCTAATCTTCTTTACATCACAACACGGTCTTATATCACTAAATGAGATTTTTTATGGCGGCTTTAATGTTTTAGTATTAGTTGCGCGATAAAAAAAAAATGCAAGAACTGATGCTCAAAATAGTTCTTTAGCACACAATTAGAGGTACTAGTTTGTTTCGTGAAAACATCCAGTTATTATAATGAGATTTTTCTTAAGCTATACTAAGAAAACATCACATATCTTAATGTATCTAAACGTATGCTTATCTTATTTTTGATTCGTTAATATATATTTTATACACAAAGACTTTCTACCGATTTTTGCTTTCTGGATGATTAACATATTATAATTATAGAAATAAAATTTTCAACTCAAATATTAACCAATCTAACTATTTGAAAACAAATAAGGAGGCACCCCCAAAAAGTTTTTTCATCACGTTATTAACTAAAGCATTTAAATGTGTACTTCAATAATAACTCAAATAATACTTCAAATAATATTTCTCCCGCATGAAATTTTTACAATATATTAGACTGTTAATTTGATTACAATCTAACTTGAAACTTTCAATTGTTTTTAAAAAAAAATTAAAAAAACGCCTTTTAGTTATTAACTTAAAAAATGTCAGTTATATAAAATATTTGTTTTTTTTTTCTTGCATACTACATGAATTTCTTTTTATTTAGCTTTTGAAGAAATAATTCTATTATAACAGATCAAATTTTTCTAAAATGGAGTTTTACTACGCATAAAAATCATATTTGTAAAAACACTTGTACAATAATTGTAAAAAAGTGTGTAAAAAAGGGAACATCCTGAAATATTTTTGATCTAACGACTAGATTGATTTTCACGTACAGGAATTAAATCTTAAAGGTTCGAGAGATCCTTAATCATGCTAATTAATTAATGCAGCCCATTTTCTAGTCTTGTCAGGAAAGCGGTCCAAGTTTTTGTCTGTTCCCGAGACAAAACTATTCGGACCATATTTTCAGTCTACCCTAGACATTTCAAGGGTCGAAACTCGGAAAAAGGTATATTTATTCAGGAAAAGTATATTTTAATTTGTCTGATTTCGTAACTAAGAATATATCACCTGCACGAGTTAATTAGATTATTTATTGTTAGTCCCTCTTGTCATTAAGATATAATCTTAGTACATGAAAGTCTGATCATAAAAGTAAAATTTATTTAGCTTGTTTACTGTATTTAAAATAATATTGACATGAAAAATATTTTGATATATAAATAATAACTTACACAATTTTTCAATACAGATAAAAACAACTAAATTTTTAAATTAGCGGTACAGATTTTGAGACAAGAAAACAAAAGAAAATTGAGCAAACAGAAATTATATGAATAAAAAAATACTTTTTGAAAGAATAAAAATGATTATATTTTCAACTCATTACGAAACCCATGAATAATATTAAGTTTTACATCCCGCAGTGTAATGGAAAAGAAGCATTCAGTACAAACAGTTTTAGAATATTTTTGGTTAATTTATCATAGGGAGGAAAAATAGAAGTTCCTTCTTATGGAAAAATTTAAATCTTTTGGCAGGTATAACGTTTTCCATTTCTCTGAATTCGCTAGCAATACTTTTTACGGTCTATTTGAATTCTTTTCCAGCCCCGAATCATTCAAATTCAGAGTCTTTCGCATTTTTCGATTTTAAGGCTTTTCACACAATCTGTGCAAATTATTCCCTGTACATAGCTTTTATGACATAGTCAAAGACAATCTGTATGGAAATAAAATTTTATTGTATGAAAAATGTGAAATTTATTGACCATATTAATAGGCATGATACAGACATTTTTCTTTTATCGCTACATAAAAAAGGTTAAAATAATGTTCTTTATTTTTAAGAATAAAAAAAATTTAATTCTTCACATTTTTAAATAAATGCAAGGTAAATGCATTTTTTTGTCAAATGCTTTCAGTTACCAAAAATATGGTAATAAATTTTATTGTTATACTATTCCAGTCTCGATTGATTGTTTACTGGGAACCGGAGTTACACTAATTGTCTGGAAATAAATTAGTTATTTATCCATAAACTATACTTTAAAATATAATATAAATATAAATCATCGAAAATTTTTCCTGCCATTTACAAAAATACTTTTTTTATGATTTGCAATGAAAATTTGAAATTTTTTGCTAGTCTAAAACGTTTGCTTTCTGTTGACATAATATTATTTTTACTTAAATTTTAAAATGCTATGTTTTATTGATGAATTTTCATGAGCTTAAAATTTGGGTCAAATATTTCTACTTGTAGAGAGTTTTACTCACTTTGAGATAATTAGCGAACGGAGACTAAATTGGTAATTAAGCTTCTGCAAAAGTAATTAAACGTGGGGAGTGATTGAAAATATTGTAACTAAAAACTGATTTAGAGATTAAAAATAATTTATGTAATTGTGAAAAAAAACTAAAACAACCAAACGATCTTAGTTTTCGTTAACTACTATAACTATCTTTGAATCTCAACTACTATAGCGGGATTTTGAATCTCAACGTTGACACCATAATATTTACGCCATTCCTTCAATGCCTCAATGAGGAGTTTACATTGCCTTTTTCAATTGGTTATCTTGGACCATTGGAATATGAAATTCTCATTCAAGTTAGGATGGCAGAACCAAAGAGCTGCTTAACTCAAAGGAGTCTGGTATTTTCCACTGCAGATGGCAACACCAGATAAACTAAATAACTCACATTTCACGATTATCGTGAAATTTGGGTTAATTAGATACGATAAATAAACTTTACTTAATTACAACCTAACTCTAATGTCTATTTCGTAACAAAAAGTCTAACTCTAAAGTGCAGTTAAATCTCAATTTTAGCGTTTTTAAAACATGCTAGTTGTAAATTGCGACAAAACCGTATACTTTTGTATTCACGGCTTTTTCATTCATACCAGTTGTAAAGGTATGAAAAACGTAAATGCAAATAAATATTCCTAACCTTAAATTTCACGGTTAATTGTATGGGGAGATTGTTGTTTATTTTACGGTAACTAAAGTATGTAAATTATAACAGTGTAGTGTCTATGATTTCGATAAGTAAAATAGTTTTTTTTTATTTTCGTTAAAATTATTGTTCCGTAAATGTCAAAATTGACCACATAAATTGCTGTTGTCTTAGAGAAAACCATACATACATCCTCCACAAATTTGAATAGCATTCAGGTTCACTTATTTACTTGAAAAGAGATAAGCAATGCTTTCTAGTACATAAATATTAAAGTTAAAAAATACTAATAATTTAAAAAAGTTTTCGAATCTGAGCATTACTTAAGTTTCAAGTTTAATATTGAAACAAGTGTTTCTTATCTTATATTTTAATATTATTTTTAATACAATAATCAAGGTTTTTTTCCCTTAAAAGCAATTTAAAATTGAAAAGAAAAACATCTAAATAGTTGGAAAAAAAATACAAGGATTTCCCAGAAGGTTTTTACTTATTTTTTAATATATAAATCACATTGTATTTAATCTCTTTTAATTCTTCTAGTAATTAACTTTTAATTCGAAGCATTAAAATTAGTTATTCATATTTAAATATCTGGGTATATATATATATATATATATATATATATATATATATATATATATATATATATATATATATATATATATATATATATATATATATATATATATATATATATATATATATATATATATATATATATATATATATATATATATATATAAAAGAAAAAAAAGCATGTTTCTTAATAAAATTGTTGTAAAAGACGTAATGATTTCAGTCCTTCTTAAAAGCTCAAAAAAACAAATATTCATGCTTAAATGGCTGGTTAGGCCACATTTATTATTTTTATTAGTTAATTTATTTATTTCGAACTTTATTTCCAAGTTTAACTATGTGGCAAAGTTCAAAAAACATACTTTTATCTATAAATAACATAAAATATTTGTTGAAACATGTTCCTAAAACTTAAAGTTTTTTCCTGAAAACACCCATATGTTTTTCGTTAATAGCTGTAACACATTGTATTTTAATTTTGAAGTGAACAAAAATAGTTCAAAAGAAGTTAGAAATAAATATAAGTTAAGTATCTTTTTCTATAAATTTAATTCAGAGTTAATATCCTCTTACTATTTCAAGTAGAGGATAAAAGTTTCTTCTTGATATTTTTTACTTAGTTCACATTGTAAGAGCGATGAAAAAAATATTGGTTTTCAGTTCGATATTATCTCGAAAACGGAGAGAAATTACTTTAAGTATCTAAAACGGTCTTCTTATCAAAACTATTGAAGATAAGTTTTAAGTTTCAGCTAAACATATGTTTTATCTCACAGTTGTTTGATACTTTTAAGGATCCTTTTCAGAAATGTAAAGAGAAAAATAATTAGAATGTCCAAAATGCTTACATGGTCTTAGTTTTTCAATATATTAAAAAAAAAAATGAATAAAATGTTACAAATTAACTAATACATAAGAATACGTAAGAAAGAACTCAGGTTAAATTAAATAGACATATATCAAAACTAATATGTAAAGATAAGTTGAAAAAGATCTAAAGGAAGTTTAAAAAGGAAACAAAAAATACTCTATTACGGCTTAAATTAAAATATATTAAACAAAAATAATTTCTGACATTACATAAGTAATTCTATATTATGCTTTGAAATTTGCGGTTGCTGTTCCTAGCGTGTTTCATTTAACTGTTTTAATTTCATCTCCACTACAATTTTTTCAGATGAGCCTTGTAACAGTACTGTTTTTAGAAACTATATTTGGCATGCATAGCAATTCGTTTAACATCGAGTAATTATTACATGTTGAAATCAATACGCAAAAACTTTACACCATTCTGTTTCTTAGTATTACATTCATATAGCTATTCTATACGTTTACGATATTTTCCCTAGAAGAAAGCATTATATACATAGAAATTTTTTTTATCTGCTTAACTTAATCGACGTTAGATTTAGGTTGAGCATGAGTTGCGCTTTTTCAAATAAACCATGAGATGTGGCTAAAATGGTTCAACTGGTGGTGCCATCTATCGTGAAAGATGGTAAATACTAGAATTTTTTGAGTATCAGCAGCTCTGGGTTGCTACTATGTAAGCGTGATTGAGAATTTTGCATTTCAAAAGTCCAGGATTACCAATTAAGGGGTGAAGGAATCTGGAAACTACCTGTGTGTTGAAGAAATTAAAGATACAGCGTGGTATCAACGCTTCAACTCAAATACTCGCTCAACTGGTCATAAAATTCTCCTTTTTGGCTGGAATATGTACCCTGCTACAAGGTACTGTGGGTCTTCAGATGCTGCTCATCATACAATTAATTCTCCACGATTTTTCGGCTGCTGCTGTTGTGTTAGGCATCTGGTAATAGAAAATTAAAATATGAATTCTTAATCCTTATCACAATGCTTAATTTCCATATTTTGAAGAACACGCATTCGATTTTAATTGTCTCTTTGCCGAGTTGTCGCGGATGAAATTCTGGTTGTTTAACCGCATTAGATGAAAATAGTCAATAAGCGATTTTCCTCACAGTTACAGTTTCAATACCTTTATGGTTATTTGATGGTTTCAGTTTAATATGTAAAAATAAAATTAAATAGCTTTTTTTTATTTAACATTTTGAATAAATGGAACTCTATTTGAAATGTTACATTTGAATTTTTTGCTACAAATGTAAACAGCAATTCGAAAAAATGAAAAAAAAAAGTATGTTTGACAGTGGATTGCGTTACCATAAAACTTAAATATGAATTCAATTTTTTAAATGAAGCAAGAAATGTAATTTTGTAATTACTAATGATGAATGATTTTGTAGGAAAAAATATTTTATTACAAAACTGAAAGAAAACAGGAAAAGAATGATTTATAATTGTTGGTGTTTTTATGTTATGACAGATAATGCCAGAAAAACCTAAGTAATTTTGATAATGCATATAACATGATTATTTTCGCATCTGAATGCTTAATGTTTCGTAGCATAATTCAAATTTTTTAGAAAACGACGATGCGAGAAGCTAAATTATTTACTATTTGGAATGAAATACACTATTTTTTTTAATTTATCTTTTTTGTAACACCTCAAATGTTGAAAAAAATAATTCTGAAAGAATCATTTCTCAAACTTTTTTTAATTATTCATATTTTATCGTTTTAAAGTGGTAAAACTTTGATTTACCTAATGCACATAGTTATATTTATTACAATTTTAATTTCTTCACTATATCTTTTTTAGGAGCACAAAAGTCTATTTAGGTATTAATCTGAAATAAAGCAAAAGTATAATTAAATATAACAAAAATTAATCGCTTAATTATTATTATTTAAATCCTGAAATAAACTGAAAAAACTCTGGACCAAATTATGGTACCGGACCGAAAAATTAATTTTACCTTAAAATATATTTTCACTGTAAAATATTACTTCCTAATTACTAATTACTATAGCATTATTTATTTAATTACACTTATTCAGTGATTTTATAGTAATTATTACTGTAAAAATTACTGTATATCAGATTTTTTGCTGCGTAACATTTTCCAGTAAAAATGAATTGATCGGTGAAAGTAGTCCGTATGCCGTAATTTCATACAGAATTTTTACAGTGTACGTTAATAAACACATTTTAGTTTCTTAATTTATTTGCAGAGAAAGTAATGAAATGATGCTTTTGCGTCATTTCGTTATCAATCATATTATTAACTTGCTGCAATAATTGCTGCGATAACAATTAAAAGAAACAACTATCTGAAATTTGCTTTAAACATAGATGTATGTCTTTACAAATAGGGTCTAAATCCAAATAAGTAAAAGTAATAATGTTATATTTTTTTTTCATTTATGTTCGAAGCTGCATTTGTAAATCTTTTATGATCTTTTACCGTGAATTCCAAGTTATAAAAGACCGCGCTATGATTTTCACATAAAAATATATACCGAGATAAGAGTACAAAAGAGCGACAAGAAATATCCCGAAGATATACACAATATTTTTTTCCAAATTTAGGAACGTTTCAACTGTAGAAAATAAGAAATTGACAAAGATCTGTCAAACACAGGAAGCAGTTGGCAGAAAGAGCTTTTGCTAGTAAAGGGAGAGTCCACGTAATTCACTCTTCAAAAGAAAGGAAGAAGATGGTCTGTTCTGACGCTGAGGTGCCAAATCATTCATTTTTTACGCTCCGTGGAATGAAAGGAAAAAGCTTGCTTCTAGAGGAGAAGGACGATGTCACGCTTTCCATATTTTTCTTGGTTTTTTTATACGACGCATTCGAAGAAAAAAAAAAGAGATTTGGAAATATCCTGAATTAGATGAAGCATCCGAGTTCTGATTGTACATCAACGAGGAAGTAAGCACTAATGCATTTACAGATATTGCTTTTCTATTTAAAGGAAAAAGAACCATTTGATATAGGCTAGCAAATGTTTCGGTTTCTCAAAAGAAATTTATGATGTTCGCATTTTGCAATGGAGAAAGAAATTCAGCTACGCAGCAACCTACGCCATGATAACTTTATGATTATTCATATTTATGAATGGAGAACAGACATTTTTTGCACAGAAAGTATGTATGAATTTAGCAATTTCTTTTTACTTGCAAGCGATGTCACGCTTGAGTCATCTAATCAGGTTTTACGCACTTGCGTGACGTCACTTGCAGATATCCAAGTAGGTATTTACCAAATATTGATTCAGCTTGATAATGCACCCAAGCCTTAAAGCTGTACCGTTGCACGCAACCACGTGATAAGTTAAACCCATATGATTAGTATAAAGTTGGTGGCTGGGTGGCGCAGTTGGTTTGTCGTCGGCCTTATCGTCGGCGTCTTCATTTTATCTTAGTAGTCTTTATCAAATGAATTGATTTTTCTGAATTGAATAACACTATTCTCACATATAGTTACTCACCTGAATAGGCTTAAGCGTTCTTAAAAATAGAAAATCGAAACACTTACTTATGGACTAAATATTTTTAAAGAAAACCCAACAAAAATGTATCCTATCTGATATATATATATATATATCTGTATATATATATATCTGTATATATATATATCTGTATATATATATATATATATCTATATCTATATATATATATATCTATATCTATATCTATATCTATATATATATATATATATATATATATATATATATATATATATATATATATATATATATATATATATATATATATCTATATATATATATATATATATATATATATATATATATATATATATATATATATATATATATATATATATATATATATATATATATATATATATATATATATATATATTACTATTCAATAAATGTCATTTAAAACTTTGTAACTGCAACTTTTTTGACATTTGTCGAGATATCTTTTATATTGATGCCCTTCCATTATGTTTATAACTAAACCAAATAAACTAGGAAGTTTAAAGTCTGCGGGTTCGATCCCCGGCCCAGACACTGGATTTTCGAGATGCAGAAAACCCTCAGCGGCCATGTCGTATGATTATGCGGCATATAAAAGATCCCTGGAGTGCCTTATTGGCTCTTGGCATTTTCGGCAAAATTAAATTCCTTGTGCATTTTAACATCCTAATAGAGTCTCAGTGCTGTCATCTAGTGTGGCAGAAACTAGACGTCCAAATTAACACGACCAACGGTATCTCACTGTTTGTGGTGGTCCTGAAAGAGTGGATACCACCTCTGGAGAATGCTCGAGGTCAGCTCATCGGCAAACCGATTGTGCAGCTCATTGGAAATAAAAAATAACAAGTTCAAAGTACTCAATTGCGATGTTAGAATACATGCATTCGGTACTAAATCCTTATATATAATGAATCAGGTCAGACTAACTATCCAAAAAATGACCATCACAACTAATTGGACATCACCAAAAAATGCACTAGTTCTTGACTTTATAAATATTCTCATTTTTAATTTTCATCATGTTGCCAGTTATCTAGCAAGACCATGATACCTCGTGTTTTGAGTTAAGATCTGGTCAGACAGATATTAATCTAGATGATAAAATAAATAATATTTAGATAGATGATTACAAATCTGGAAAATAAATTGGTGGAAGTAGAGTGTCTAGGCTTTAATAACGTTTGACATTGATATTTTTTGCTTATTTGGTTAATGCAACTAAGAATCAATCCACAAAACAAACAAAAGAACAAAAATCGGAAAATTAGGTAGTATTTGACATTCTAAAATTCTACATTTTTATACTGATTCCACCAACCTGATAAAACCATGAATTTTAATGCTTTAATAAACTTCTTGACAGACAAATAATCATTTAGACATAATCTTGCAGACATCAAAGTCCAAAAACTAGAGAGGGTGAGACAATACTTCATACCCAAATATTCTGTGCTTATTTAACATATTACGTGGATGTAAATGAGATGTTTCAAAATACAATTGGATGGTGATATTTGGTAATACTAGGAATTCAGAAATAGTAGCATTCTTCAATTTCAAATTGTTATCTTCAACATGGCGTAGAAATGAATTTTCATATTTTGAGTAAACCTCTTATCAGACAAACAATGGTTTAGTAAAAGTATATGTCAAATCAGAACACTAGGATGAATGGAGCTTATTTTCATAGCTTACATTGCTCACTATCAGTATTGTTCGCTGAGAGAAAAGAAATCAAGATTTGTGTTGCTTCTCGCTTAATGTTTCGATGCCAAATATGGTGCTTGACCACACAATTCTGGTGAGAAAGTGTTAGTTACCAGTAACAAGTGAGTTACAGTGAGTGTGAGACGTAGTTGCCACCAAGCTTAACAAAAATGTATTCGAATTATAAAAATAACTTCTAAATTGTAAAAATGTTACAACGGCTTTGTACTTTTTTTAATTTTAAGTTACTTTTAACTTAGCGACCGTTCTCTGGAAGAGTTTTTTTTTGTAATATCAATAGGTAGATGGCGTGTTTTAGGTAATTATTGCATTTGATGCAAAATTGTTGTGAAAATAAACATACGCATTTTCTGTTCATTTATGTTTGCGAATAATGTGTTTTTTACATGTTTTTCTGGGGCTTACTACTTAATAATAATCGTTATTTTCAGCAATAATACTATTTAAAATTTTATTAACCATAACAAAAAATAATAATTGTTCAAATATTTCAATGAATAAAAGTGAATATAGGTAGCTTCGAATTGTGTTAATTTACTTTAATTTATGCTTATAAAATAAATATTAAATAATTCTTCAGTCCTTAAACTTATCCAATATAAAATACATAAAGTGAATTCCATTAAAAGAAATAAGGTATTTTTGAGGCTGTTTTGCGATTGAAAGATGCAAAAAAATACACCTAAGGTAGAAAATGAGGTTATGTTTTGCACCAAAAATAGCCTCATTAGTAAACCTCAATTTCTGCCCCAATTACACATTACTAAATTAACCTTTGAATATAAATAAGAAATAATTTTGGTTTAGATCGGGTGAAATTGTTTACACCTCAAATACACGTAAGTTCGCGAAGTGTAGCGAAAATAATCCGTACACCTCAAATACATCCTCCCTAAGCTGATTGCTTTAAGGAAGTTTTCCATCAACAACTAAACAACCTCAAATGTGAATAAAACAACTTCCTCCACTTCGACTATACACCATGTCAGGTTAACCTTTTAGGATCGTGTTTTAAACCAGCTTCGAGAAAACTTCAGATCAACTTAGACACTTTAAAACAACCGCAAATAAACCTCAAAAATATCTTAAATTTCTTTAATGGTTAATTAATATAAAACAAATTTTCTATCTCAATTTTTTTCCATCTATTAATATACCTTATTGAGGAGCAAAAATTTAGTATTTTGTGCTTAATATTATGCTACTTTCAACAGCCTAATGACCGATTCAAGCTTTCATCAATCATCAAAAGTATAATTTATTTTAAAAATCATTCGTATAAAATATCAAAATCAATAATATGAATTAAATACCGATAATTGTTGATATCGAAGTTTTGTCCAATTACGGGTATTGGATCAAGATAAAAAGTAAATAAGAGGCTTAAAATAAAGTAATCTTCATTTTCTACTTAGCTCCATAAGAATTAGTTTTTACTCGTTATTTTTTATTATGCCATTTTGCTTTTTCTTCTAATAGGATTCTCTCCTCATTTTTTTTAAAAATACTTTTATCAAACTTCTAACCTATCCAGCCGATCCATTAGCTTTCTACTACAAGTGATGGGGTTTTCTTCATCATTTCTCTCAGAACTTTAGCCGATGATCAATAATTGAGATGAAAGAAGAAATATCTCCAATAAGCTTCATGTCTAATGACCTTTTGACCTTTTTCACTCAGCTATTAGCTGTAATGTTTAGTTACATAATATTTCCAAAGTTTTCCTACTTTTTTTTATGTTATTTTCGAAACATTTATCGGTGTCGACGGGTGTTTAAAACATCATAAGATGAATAAAGTATAGTTATTAAATATTTTTTTTTTTAAAAAAGGAGAAACTTCTTTCTAAATATAAATCAATTAATGATGTCTGCTGTCATTTTTGTTTTATGCAGAGCTGCTTTTACTAAATGAAATAAAGTATTAATGATTTCATTCGTAACTGTTTGGTTTTTTGATCAATTTAAAACTTTTTTTTTCGTGAATGAAATATTTTGTATACGAGTCCCTCTATTTTGTAAGATAATGCTTAAGTAATTTCTTTAATTATTTCTGTAATTTTGAAAATCTTATCACCATGAAATAATGTGATTCGTGACTAAACACGAACTCTTAAATATATGACGAAAATGTTTCCTCAACTCGAAACCACATCGTAGTGCATTGTGGGAGATTGTTAAATTAAATGACAGAATGGTAGAATGAAAGCTAGACAGTCGAAAATGAAGTGACGAATTAAGCTGAGTGGGTTTCATGGTGGTCAAGGAGTTTGCCCGTACCCTGATAAAAAGGGGCTCAAATCTTGTTTTCGAGATGGATCTAATTTATCTCTATTTGTTTTCTATGTCCTTGTGTATAGTGCCACATATATGGGTCCTGCGTTAAAGTGATAGTTAGAAAATATAGATGCATTAGGAACTACGAGACTTTTTCATGGGGATTGAATAACGAATTATTTCATTAATTTTTACTAAATTTGTTCCCTTACAAAATTGAAGCAGTGACGATAGTTATTTCTTCACTTAAACAAAATTTTTGCTTGTATCATATTCTAGAAAATGGTTCCATAAAAAACGAAGAGAGTTTAGCGATATTTCAGTATCCATTATTTACACTGGCTCTTCAGGTTATGGTTAAAATCAAAAGGAGTATACCAAGATACTAATTTAGTATATAAAATATTTAAAACTATATGTGTACCAAAGTTATAGGATAAATATCAAAATGCTTCAAAATATACAAAAAGATTTTTTTTCTATATTAAAATATATTACTATTCTTATTTAACTAAGAAGTCTAAGTTGATCAGTTAAAAATAAAATAAATGGTTAGAACTAATATATACATATTTTGATATTTTCAGATGTATTTTGTGATTTTCAATGGAAGAGATCTATACCCGAATTTAAAATAGATTAAAATCCTTAAAAATAAGTTTATAAATTGCAAAAATTTCTAAATTTGAAGTTTAAATGCTAGCTGAATAATAAAATTTATGCTTTTTATGAAAAACATATTTATTCCAGTTTAAAATTATTGTTAAAGCAAATCGTGGCAGTAAATAAACTAAACGTCTGGAACATCAATATGAGAAAACATCATCTTATTTGCATGACTATTATCAACTCAGAATATATAGACATACTTTAATTACAGATATTTTATTCTCGATGTCTAATCTCTGCTCAGTGCTGAACAAAAAACAAAACAAAATTAAAAGCTATGGACAAATTATTCCATTTACCAGGAGTTTCTAAATTCAAATTAGTGTGCTTTAATATTCTCATTTCATTTATGTCATATCTGATTTTTTTTTTAAATTTTTTAAAACTTATTCTTTCTAGTTCTGTTTTTTTCCAATTGTGTTTACTGAGATAAGCAGCTTACGTACATTTTAAATTCATCTCTTATCAAAAAATAATGTATATTTATGAAGGACGAAATGATTAATCCGTATTACTGTTAAAGTCATAGATTTAATTTTTAGTCTATGCTTGGTTTCATCATTTATTTTTCTTCCGAAATTTTTTGATAGAAATACAATTCGATTCATGTAAGTGGAGTAAAGTATTACCATTAAAAAATTAATTATATATTTAGATTTTTTATTAATTTATAATGTAGAAATAAATGATTATATAACTATAATTATTGTTCTCCTTTTTAATAAAAAAATCAATATCTAAAGAAATAGGCATATTAATTCTGAACAAGAAAAGTTATAATTTTCTTTCTTTCATTTTATAGATTTGCTTTATGCAAAAATTCTTTTGTTGTAAAAAGAATTCGACTGATGTACTAGTTATATTTTATTCAGCAATTATGGAGGACCATTTCGAAGATTTTATGAAGGAGTCCTTAGAAGTTTTTGAGCATCTCAATTCTTCAATGAAACAACTTTCCACGAGAGGAAATTATTTCTTACATTTTTTAAATTGAGCAACAAAAGTGTTTGCAAAGAATTAAAAGTTCTCAAGCTTGTATTAAATTATTAAAAGAAAATCCTAACATATTTAATAAATGAAATGCACCTTAATTGTTTTCAGTATTATTAACTTTTCTTTCCCGAGTTCATTTCGCAACAACAAAAAAAGCACTGTAATAATATTTTAGTTATTAGAATTTTATGTCGGTCTGATAAAAATAGGATAAAATTCATAAAATATACATTAGGAATAGAAGAGGAGTAGAAAAAAGAAACTACCCAACAATTCATTTTATGGTTTGCTCGGGGGAAAGGAGCTGCATTATGATGTTCAAGAGATCTGACGGCAGTTGAAAAAGTCTTCACACAAGGAAAATTAATGACAGAGACGAGGGTAAAAATCCATCAATTGACTGAAAAGAAGAATTGAGTTTCGGAATAAAATTTCAAAGTTAAAAATTTTCGTGATTCAAAACGGCCTTCCATTAAGTGTAGGAAAGTTAAAAAGAAGAGCTTTGAGAAGGAATACTAATATTTTTCATTTTTTAGTAAATTTGCTTATATTTTCTCAAATACAATACTTTATTTGAAATCTTAGTAACGTTTTCAGATTTAAACGATTTTTTTTATTGTTACCTCATTTATTGTCATATTACTTAAAACTACGAAACTAAGTATCCAACAATCTAATATATTTTATATATATAATATTTCTTTCTAATATATATATATATATATATATATATATATATATATATATATATATATATATATATATATATATATATATATATATATATATATGCTGGATTATGATGCAAATAAGAATGCTTGGATGACGACCGCAATTTTTACTAAATGGCTGAAAAAGCTAGACAATGCTATGAAGAGTCAAAAACGAAGAAATTTGCTAAATTGCCGATAAAACATTTTTGGAAAATGTCAAAGTTCACTTTTTTCCTGCAAACTGCACAAGTGTGTTTCAGCCATTACATTTGGGCGTGATTAAGAATCTAAAATTGCAGTATAGAAAGCAGTTAATTCAACTCGCTATTCAAAGCATTGCAGAGCCTAATCCCAAGAAAATAACTGTTCTCCAGGCAATGAATATGATTTCGTTGGCACGGTCTCAGGTAACAACCACAACTATAAAGAACTGTTTTAAAAAAGCCGGATTTGTCCATCGAACAACCGAATATACTGGGGGAGAGGACGTAAGAGATGATGATACAATAATCTATGAGGATGATTGGAACTTGCTCGCAGCAGAGGCAACTTTTGATGAATACATGGATTGCGATGAAGATGTAGTAACGTCAGCGATTTTCACTGTTGATGAGCTTATACAGAACACACAGTCAGAGCCACATAGTGACAGCGAGGATGACGTGGAATGTCAACAAATTGTTCCACCTACTTTTCAAGATGCAATGAATTCCATTGAAACACTAAGAACTTATTTTCTTTACCACAATACCAGCGATAAATTTTTTCAGGACCTTGATTCATTGCACAGGTCATTAATTAAAGCTCAACGTCAATCATCACATCAAACAACCGTAGATAATTTTTTCTGTAAACTTAACGGGAAATGATTAAAGTAAAAAAAAAATTGGATTATCAAATAAATAAAGGTAATGTAAATTCAAATTGCTTACTATAATTTTTCTTCTTTTTTTTCTATGGTTATCTGTTTGTTTCGCTTTGTCCAATTTATAAATTTATGTAAATCAACGCATTAAACATTAAAATTAACTGTAAACAGAGTTAGTTTCTAGTTTTGGAAGTTGAAATCGATTATACGACGTTATCGCTTATACGACGTTTTTCGGTGTTGTCCCTTCAGCGTCGTATAAACGATGCTCCATTGTTATATATATATATATCGGTATATATTTTCCTTTTAATTTTTGAAATAATGCACATCTCAGTGAAAAATTACAAACCTTTCAATATTTGCATTAATATTTCCACGATGCTTATTGAGAGAGTTTCTTTAAGTTGTTTATTGAATTGCTCTTTTTTAGTTATTTATTGAATTGTTTTCTGTTTGGATAAAATCAAAATATATTGACACATTTTTCAATTATCATAATCTTTATATTTACGAAATAAATTTACAAAATAAATAAATTTCCTGTCCAAAAATTACAAAATAAAGTTGCTTCTAATCGTTTAATGATAATTATTTACCTTTAGTAAAAATACTTTTCGTTAAAATTATAAATCAGGTGTTGGCCCTTATTAGTTTGAAAAAGTAATAAATAACGCTGTTGTTCAGAGAGCTAAGGCAGTTGGCATACTATATAATTTTCCTTGAACGATCTTCCAAAGACTCCATTAAGAAGCAGTAGTGTTTTTTTTCTCCTTAGAATAGATAAAGGATTTTATAAAAACTAAACTATGAAAACTCAAACTTTGTTCATATATTATGAAGTGTCAAAGAAAGAATTTCTAAGCACCAACATAATTCTCTTCCCAATTTGAAATCCTCGACTTACAGCATATTATAAATTATTTTTCCAAGAAAGAACAAAGACTTCATGATTTGGCTGAGTTTACCAATGCTGCATTCGTACTCCAAACTAAGCTTTAGAAGTTTAAAATGAATTGATGATAAGAAATTAAACACGTTTGTTTTTACTACAAATACTTCAACATATTATTCTTGGATCACAAAGATGTCAAGTATTTATGTAAATCAATTTGGCAATTTAAGAAAAATGACTGTTATTAGAATGAATAATTTCTATCAAAATACGATAAGGTAAATAAACTTAGAAATGAAAAAAAAAATGAAATACATATTTAATTATTAATGTTATGAAATGTATTAGGCCTTTATTAGATCGACCTTGTAGCCTGCACTGTAGGAAGAAATTCTGAATCAAATTACGGTAAAAAGTTAAAATTAGATTTTATCGGAATATGTTACTGAACGAAAATTCAAACATACGGTGATTTTAAACAGTAATAATTACCGTAAAATAATTGAATAACTCTAGTTAAATAAATATTAAAAGAAAAATTATGGTACTATTTAATGGTATAAATGGATTTTACGCAAGATGTATAACACTAAGTGTGCTGGTATTTTATACCGTAATTTGATACGGATATTTCAAAGTGTGGGATTTATTGCGTAAATAATAATTATTTGGTTATTGTTCAATTTCTATTTAGAAAATTTAAATGCAAGGACATTTATTTTTTATTTTAATTTTTATTTTAATTTTTATTTATCTATTATTTAAAATTCATATTTGTTGCAAAAATAAGATAATAGTGTTTATTGTTCTTAATTAAACAAATCACTTCTGATTAAATATAATGATAGAATAACATGTTTTTCAAAACTTCAATAGTCAGTTTTGAGAATGTTTAGTAGATTTTTATACAATCTAAAAGAATAGTTTTTGCGTGAAGAAACATTTCAAAATGTCTTTATAAAAGGATTTAGCGACAGCAAGCTGTTTCTTTGGATTGGGTCTTTTAAAAAATAAAATCATCACGGAGGGAAGCATCGTCTATAACAAAATGTTCATGAGAAAAAGCAATTCGAATATACGATAACGTGAAATAAATGTTTCCGAAACAATGAAATGTCAAAAAGCGGACTTTGTTTTCGAAAAACACTTTGTTGCCTTGATATTTTACTAGAATTTTATCTTAACAAAATTGTGACTTTTTCTCCGCTTGTGCCAAAAAAAAAAATCTTGCGTTTTTGTATTTTATTTCATGTCTGATAACATTTAAAAAAGTATTCTCTCAGTTTTTAGGAGATTTTTGTAACTAGAAAGAAGTTCAGGCTTTATTATTGAAATCAAATTTCGAAGTGATTTGTCTGTATTTTTTTCTGCGTTGATTCCATTTATTATCATACATGATATTTCAAAATATACTTTTAAAAAACACCTGCAGTTTATTGCAGCAAATTTCTTTTTGATCTAGAATCAAAATGTCTAAACAAAGCCAAATAAAAAAATAAAACTATATGTTTTAACAGAATTTTTTTTAAGCTTCTTTTTCGCTAAAAATGTTTTTCTTTTTAATTTTGTACATTGCTATTTGTATTTGGATTTATACCAACCTCACTTTTCTTTATAACGTACAAGGGGAAAGCATTTTTGGTACATTTACCGTGCTGTATAATTAAGACATTTCTGATAAGAAAAACTAATTTTGGTAAATAAAACCAAAATATTGTATTACCAAAATCATGTTGTTTTTTTGCTAGAAATGTCATTACCAAACAGTAATTTTACCAGGATTTTTATTCCCCTTGCAATTTTCCATTCTTTCTTATATTGATAAAAAGAATGCTTATTTTTATGGTTTGGTTTGTAGATGCAGTAATTACTTAATTTACTTTTCATTTTGTCTTAGTAGTCTTCATCAAATAAATAGATTTTTCTGAATTGAATAGCATTACACTGTTAAAATTTTCATTCTAAAATTATGGTAAAATAACAGGCGTCTGTCCATTCGATTAACCGTAAAGTTTGCGGTAAAGAACATTTTTTTCTATAATGGTTTTAAAACCATTTAAAAAAATTAAGGTTATAAAACCATGAATACAAAACTATACGGTTTTTTAACCATTTGCAACTAGCATTTTTCGAAAACGTAAAAAAATATATATATTATTTAACTAAACATAGGAGCTCGGCTTTTCGTAAGGTAATGGGCATTGGGAGTGCCGGACACTGGCAAATCTTAATGTGTTGAAGGGGATGGACGAAATATTGTGGTGTCAACACTAGGACTCGAACATCAGTTCTGCCGGTCATGAGATTGACAGATAAGCCCTCTCGGCTGTCATATGCACGCAGTTGCAAAGAACTAAGTAGATTCATTAAGTGGTTCTAGTTGGCGCGATAAAATTCTGGTTGTTTAACCGTATTAGGTGAAAGCAGTTAATAAACCAAACTAGACAATTCGATGACTATTTTATTTATGGTTATTTGACTGTTTTGATTAAATGTGGTAAAATAACCATCCAATAAATTGTTATTTAACCATTTTTTCCGAGAAATTTCTAACAGCGTATTCTCGCATATAGTTACTCACCTGAATAGGCTTAAGCGTTCTGAAAAATAGAAAATCGAAACACTCACTTATAGACTAAATATTTTTAGAAAAAACCCAACAAAAATGTATGTTATCTGATATCTATATGTATATATATTACTATTCAATAAATGTCATTTAAAACTTTGTAACTGTAACGTTTTTGACATTTGCCGAGATATCTTTTATATTGATGCCCTTCCATTACGTTTATAACTAAACCAAATAAACTAGGAAGTTTAAAAAGTATTCTCAAAATCATAGTATTTCGGAAATTGAATTTATATAAGTCATCTCTAAGGAAAAGATTCAAACCCTTTTAGCTTTTTTTTCTCCAAGTGGATTGAAAAAAGATACGGTCGTATTAGGTTCAAGTCAAATATTTCAAACCTTTCAGACCAGAAAGCTTGATGTGACAATTTCCTATAGAAGTCTGAGGTTATTACCAAGATCTCAAATCGAAAGTACATACGAAGAGCAAGTTCTTATCTTAAAGGATCAGCTGAACAAACAGCAAGAAACTGGTTTTTATTCATTCGTTTGATTTTGCACCTGCACTAGGTTAAGAAGTTTTCCTTAAAAAAATCGATTTCTGTTCCGCTGAAAGAGTTTGAAAGCATAAATAAATGGGCGTATACTTATACCTTGGAAACATAGTTGCAGAGACAAATATGGATATAAATATTACAAGAAATCTTAAATTACGTAGTTTTAGTTTTTAGTCTGCCTTGAAATAGGTGATAACAATGCATGGTTTTGCTTTCCTCCAATTAATTTAAGTAATTTTCTAGCTTATTATAATAGAACTAGTGACTAATATATTAAAAGAATTCGTGAACAATATATGATTAATGAGTAACAAATAAATTGTACTTATATATTTTAGTGTTTCTGTTTACTTTATTTATTCAAGCAGGAAGCAAAATATTTTAAATCACTTAATTATGATAAACTAATTTTACGCATGCTGTCTCTCTGTAGCAAATTTTATGTTAAAATTTCCATAACGTGATAATTCATCTCCTACTATTTCGTTCATTATGCGCATGTTCATTTTTTATAACTGGAAAAGAAAAAAATTATATTTGTCGATTACAGTAAGTTTTTATTTAAAACACAATTTTTGTAAATTTTTTATTACATGCAGTGCATGACATCTAATATACTTGATCTCTTTTGCAATGATCTTTGAATATAGTAAGATTAATATTTGAATATGGTATTAAATTAGTTGCAAAGAGCAATCCGTATAAAATGGGCATGGGAGAAGCATATTGTAAGAAACTGTTCATTTGTAAGGTCAATAATATGAGGAAAGCAGCAAAAATTATTTATAAAACTGTAAAAAACTGGAATGGTAGTGTAAAGAGATACAAATTATTCTCAGTTTAAAAGAATAAGTCAGTTGAATTTTAAATGCTTACATAGCATAAGAATTCAAGAAAGAAGCTTAAAGCACAGCCAATATTTATCATCATTCAAAGAAAAGGCAAAAACATATTTTAACAATGCCAATTTTAAGGCAACTATAAGGAAGCCATCATTAGCAATATTTGTTCTTAATTTTGAAAACAGACATAAATATCAGTAGATATAAGTTTTATTTAGATACTTGGAATGTACGTGGGAAGAAAGTTGGTAACAACAACAAACTAATTTTTTGTGAAGAGCAATCGCATTCTTTCAAAAACTGGTACTTTGAAGCTTATTAAAATTAATAGACGTTCTAGTTTTTAATTTTTTTGCAATTATTATAGCTTCATTTACATATGTTAAATTCTTACTTGTCTTCAAGTATTCTTTCGTTTTTTTTTTCTTTTCCTTCATTCCTATTTATTTTTTTTTCTCGCTTTTCACTGCATTTTTTTGCTCTGCTTCCTACAGTAATAAAACTCAGAATTTCGCTAATACTTAAAATTCTTAGAACTTGAATTTTTTTAATAAAAAATGCGTTATCTATTTTTTGCGCTGCAAACATTTTCAAACTTGAGAATACTAGAAATAAAGCTATTGTCATTACTAACATTGAAAATCAAAAACAGTATTTTATTTTCTGTATATCCTGTTTTTTAACACTTAGAGCTACATTGTTAAAGTTTAATATTTGAATACTCATATAAATAACTATATATGGACTCGGGCATAGATTTGTAATAACGCGTAAACGTTACAAAATAAAATGTGAATGTTTGTTAGTAACAGCAACAATATCGCTCTTACAGATTTTCTCAAGTAAGAAAGGTGGTTGAAAATGCCACTATTTTTCAATTGCACAATCGTTCTTAACATATATTTATAATTAAGTGTGATTAGAAAGTAGAACGTGTGACTATTGTTAAAAACACGCCATTGCATTTATACAAAAAAAAATGCATCTTTGATAATTATGAACTAGATATACTGTATACCAGTATATAAAATTCTGCTCTGCATAAAACAGTTTAGCAACTGCACTTCTTAATTTTACAAAAAAATAGATTATCAAATTAATAGGAATTGTACTCGAAAATTTTTTTGTTAGTTTAAATTTCGAAATATATTTCAAATTAAAATTCATACCTTAGATAATACTGTTCTTACAAAAAATAAGCAATAAATTCCTCCAAAGGTAAGTTGTGAAAAATTAAAATATATTTATAATTTTGATAAATCTTATTGCCTTCTGCAATAAAAGGATTATTGCGATATGGCTTTGACTGTAAAAATATACTTAACATTGCGTACCGCTCACAGTTGTCCTTATATGTTTTCTTTATACAGAATGCTTTAAGAAAACAACCACTGGCAAATTCATTACAATCAGGAAATATATAGTCAATATAATTAACTGCATACAGAGTCATCAAATCAAGTCGAATCGTGCATCTTGGACATTTATTTCGATATCAGATGATAGTAACCCCACTAAACTATTGACTTTAAAGAAGCCTAGAAAGTGAGGAAAGAAATCTGATGAAAGGAGATGGCTGGTGGGTATTATGAAGGACTATAACGAAGATTAAAAGTTACTATTTTGAAACATCATGCATTTGACAGGAGCTAATGTAGAGAAGAAAAAAAAGCACGTTGCGGATGATTCTGACTTGCTCTGGGCAACAGTGACAATAATGTCACGGAGATGATGCGGAAGTAGATGAACATGTAAAAGAAGAAGATGGAAATGCAGAATCAGAAGAAAACGCAAAATCTGACTTTGGTAACAATTCCCCTTTACAATACTGTCACGCAATATTGTAAAGGAGAATTGTAAAAGTATATTATATACGAATAATCACTAACAGCTATGTAATTAGCTATTTAATAATTATAACTAAACGTATTTGTTATATTTTATTTTATATTTTATAACCGTTGTAGAACAGCTCACCCAATTTTTGGGTTTACGACTACTAATGTTCAACTCCGTAGCCTTTTAATTTTGAGCCCAATCCAGAAGACAATGGAACTCTTGGATCAAGTATTGGGAGAAATTTGCCTTTGTGGAGGACTTTTTGATGGAACGAACCCGCATTTGCGTTACATGGAGAGGACGATCACGAGAACCTCCCATGGTCAGCCTGACTGTAAGGAGACTTTAACCCATGATCCGTCTACCACTGAGGATATTTCACGTCAGCATTGTGATTGGTACAAGCTGGATGCGGAATTCGTATCGACCAGCCATTGCCGGGATCGACCCCCGGTGCACCTCATTTGAAGGTGAGCAATCCATCCCCTGAGCCATCGCAGCTCACGTATTTGTTACGGTATAAACTGCGACTATTTGTTTGAAGTCCGATTAAGTAAGTATTGTCCTTACAAAAAGTTCAGAAATGTTTACGTGAAGATTACGAACAATGCCGACTCTTATATTGTGTATAAATAGTTTTCTTTATTTTATTTTTTAATCGTCGTTGAACAGTTGACCGAATTTTAAGTACTCGGCAACCAAAGTTCTACCCCATAGCCTTGTAATTTTGAACTCAGGTAGTCTTCGTGGAGGACTTTTTGAGGGAGCAAACGAACGTTTGCGTTACATGGAGTGGAAAAACATGAAAACCTCCCGAGATTAGCCTGGTGGCCAGAGGACTATAACCAATGATCTGTTACCCACTGAGGATACTTTTCGACAGCACTGTAGTCACTGCGAGCCGGGAGTGGAATCGACCAGCCATGGCAAGGATTCGAACCTAGTTCACCTCATTAGGAGGTGAGTGATAAATCCTCTGAGCCACCACGGCTCCATATAAATAGTTACACAAAATACTGAATCAAAGGTAATATTATAGTTTTTAAAAGCTACAATCATTTAAAATTAAAAACAAAGCATCATTAGGTGCATGTGCCTCCCAATGAGGTGGCCCAGGTTTGAATCCTAGTCTTGGTTGGTTGATAAGATTTCTGTTCCTGGTTCACTCCGACCACAGTGCTGAAGTAAAAAAAACCGTAATGGTGGAAGGATCATAGACTGGAATCTTCTGGCCGTCAGGCTAACCGCGCGTTGTTTTGCCTCTCCATGTAACACACATTACATAATGTGGATTAGATTTAAGAAACACTTATCCGTAAGCATGTCCCAATAATTGATCCAGGAGTCCCTTTGTCTTCTGCATCGCACTCAAAATTACAAGACAACGGAGTTGAACATTGATAGTAGTAAACTCCGAATTGAGCCAGCTGTTACACGTCTGCTACATAATAAATTAAAAACAAATAAGATTGTTTTACTTTTTAATTTTAAGTTGTATTTGAAAGAAACCTTCATTCAAAATCCGTGAATCAAATTACAAATTACTTACAGCAACCAATAGCAAATAAAAAATTCTCTTTTTTAATTTCTCAGCTTTAAAACTATTGCGGTGTGAATTAAAATGCATATATAAATATATATATATATATATATATATATATATATATATATATATATATATATATATATATATATATATATATATATATATATATATATATATATATATATATATATGTCTCTCACGTAACATTTCAAAGTATAGCGCATCCAAACAAAATACTTCAACTGAGTATTATATTAAAGTTTTGTCTCAAGAATTGTATGTCTTTGGAATTTAAGTAATTAGTTCTTGCATCTTACCCTTATCTAGCTTTAATTAAATCTTAGAACTCTGGAAATACCAATTAATTGCCAAGGGAGCATCGAGTCCACTTTAAGTGTCATTTGTTAAATCTGTCAGAACACACGTACTGCAATACTAATAGTATTGCAGCGATGAACATGGCAATTTAAAGCAGGCCATATCGGACATTTAAATTTCTAAGCGAGTGAAAATAGTGGCTTTTAACTAGGAAAGGAAACATAACTGACAGCAAATATATTGAAAGATTTGGAAAATGACAGAAACTGTTCATTAAATATTTCCATTCAACGTAGATTAAAAGCTTTTATTACGCGATATAAAATATTCAATAAAATGGATGAGATCTGTAAAAGCGAATGGATCTTATTTTGGTTTCGATGACTTATAATTTTATAAACCATAAAAATTACGTATCATTTATTAATATTCTATGACTATGTTATTTTTATTTCCCATGAATTTTGATTTTGAAAATACTTGACATTATATTTTATCAAAACTGTTAGTATGACAAATATAGAAAAAAAAATAGTCCAATATATTTTCTTAAAAAAAAGTACGAAGCACAAGGAAAAAATTACCAGTGAAAAATGTATTTACTTTCAATAAATGTATTTTTCTATTTTATTTATTTATATTTTTGTCTCCCGAAATATACCTAATATTTTGTCAAAACTATAGCGGGCATGTCAAAAGCCTGATTTCGTCAGAGTCACTGTTTAATCAAAGTATGTACGTTTTCATGTCAGATTCCGTATTTTAAATTATCGATTTTAATTAATTAGCATATTTGAGGTAGGCCTCTTCAACCATTAAGATTGCATATTGCCACTCTATAATCCAGTTATTAGGTCAATAGTTATTAAATTGTTCTATTTTTTACGCACTGCACAAGGCTTATAATGAGTATTTAAACTAAAATTGCGTTTCATAGCTTATCATTGCATAAAATTAATGTATATATATTGCGTATGTTGTACATTAGTAATGTAAAAATATTATTTGATATTGCACCAGCTCGAACTGCAGCACCCTGTTCGAAACTTTAAAACATCAGCAATAATTAAAATTTTGAACAATTGCTAATTGCAACTACATAAATATATTATAATTCAGTTCATAGGAGCGTAACTACTATCGATACAGTGAAAAAAAAATATGGTCAAAATACCAGAATATCATAATATTTACCGAACTTACCCGAGTTCCTGGCACTATAGGAATCCCAAAATCATGGGTAATTTTTACCGAAACGTTTGGTAATGATTTTGGTAAAATTAACGATAAAATATATTTTTATAATTTGAGATAAAATTTGTTGATAGAGTAGTTGTTGAGGTAAAATTTGATAATTTTATCATTCTACGGTAGAGAATGGCATAAAAACCCTTATTCGGTAAAAATTGCCTATTGTGATGTGTGGTGCATAGAGAGGAATTAAAATAACCGGCTAGCTAACTTTTTATTTTATAGGATACAACATGACTATAGTTAGCACTCATCACATTCACAAACATAATATATAAAACATATATGAAGAAGTAAAAAATAAGGAGCTCTGCATGGCTAGCTTTCTACCAGTCGTTCACACTCTCTCACTGTCTGAGTTTTTCTTCTAGCTTTTCGCTAGGGGGCGTTGCTAGTTCCAGTTTCTCCACACAATCAGTTTAGTTATTTTTACTATATGAGTTGTTATCTATAGATTTTAAGACCAGAATTTTCCGGAAACCGTTACCATATGAACGGAAAAATTACCAAATGAATGCTTTGAATACCGTATAATTTGGTTTTTCATCAAAGAATTATTTTTTTTTAACCGGAAATGTTATTGTTATACAAAACGGTAATTTTACCAAAATTTATTTCTCCAAAAATTTTTAATGTACCAAAATTATAATTTCATTTTGAATTCACATCGGTGTTAACATGACAATGGTCTAGAATAATTTTTGAATAAAACATTTAACAATTCCTGATAAAAAATTATTGTTAAAAATTGTAAGGTAATTTTCAAAGCTCTAAATATGGTAATAACAGAAGTTGTCTCAGTCTACAGATGTAAATTAACATCACTGTAAGAACAAGCAATTTTATAAATGAATATATATTTAAATTATTAGATATTCAGTTTTATTATACATTTATTCATTGCAGACAGTTTTGATTCTCTCACAAATACTTTAGAAAATCATTTTGAACTTTCCTTTATGAAATTCTCCATATCTTGTATAGGAATAAAATTTTATTTTTTTATTAATTCACTTTTATTAGATCGCAATTTATTTATTTAAAGAAAGTATAAGTTGCCTATATCAAGTTATAATTTATAATTTGTTGCTAATCAACATTAATTATTAATCTGATGATAATCAATCTGATGATGATCAATTATCAATCTGATGATGATCAATTATCAATCTGATGAAAATAAATTTAAAATTAATTTTTTTTATGATTATTCCAGCGAATTATGTCATACTTTGTGATAAAAAAAGGAAAAACTAATTAAAGTTTCTTCGAAATACATGAAATTTTAAAAATTATCTTTTCTAATGAATCTAGGCTAATTCTAATACCGCCTCTAAGTCTTTGGATTGCCCTTAATATACAGCAAAAATAAATTATTCCGGATAAACTGCTATAACATGTTTGACCTTGATTAGACGTTTAGGAAAAGAGGCGTTTTCGTGAAATCAATTTATATCCTGGATACCTAATGAAGCTTTACTACAGGAAAATGGGATGAGGAATGTGATTAACGATGACAGACTTAATTACAAGAGATAGCCATTATCCACTTCAATGATTGGTCATGTATTCCAGATTCCAGGGTACTCATTGGTCTGAAGCTACGACTAAAGGCATAGGAATGTTTCTTTGAGAAGTAAAGTATTCCCCTTTATCATATTTATCTTTTCCTATTTATCATATTATACATTACTCCTGATTCTACACATATATTAACAATTATCAGATATATTAAGCTCCAGAATTAAATATTTTATATTTAAACTCATTATGAGCGATGTCCTTCTCCAAGGCTAAACATTATAAATTAAATAAACGGCAATGCTTAGTTAAGAATGTATTAAAAGTGATTAAAGTGTCTGGAAGTTTTTCCTAACAAAATAACTGATTTTTTTCATGCAAAATATGTTAGGACCTGCTTTATTCTTAGTAATTTGACACCAAGTATAAGAAAATGCTTAGAAAACGTCGAATGTTAAAATTAAATATTGAAACAAACTCGCTGAAATCAGAACATAATACGCTCATTTTATAAAATAGAACAATCTGAAAGCTTATGTCTTTTGCATTAAGTTTTAATTCAAAGTTTTGTTTTTAAATCTGTTTTTCTCAATTACGTATTTTTACTTTGTACGCAAGATTTTATGACTTATAATAAGTTTATGAAGTTAAAATTTGGAATTAGTTAGAGTATAACATGTTTAAATGATTAATTTTTTAATATTTAACATTTTTGGAGTCAACAAAATTTTTTCAAGAAAATCTCAAACAATATTTTTCATAACTTTAAAATATAAAAGTTATTTTTCAAATTCTTCGAGCTCGAATGGTTTTCAAAATTAATAATTACTAATAATTAATAATAACTAATAATTTTTATAACGACTTTTACCATATACGCAAGCAGTCATCTTTAGCAAGATGTTAAAAAAAATTAGCTTATAAAAAAATCTTTTCATTTTTTCTTAAACAGGTTTAAAATAAAGTCCTGTAAAAATTTTTAGTGAAGTTATGAAAAGTAATAATTAACACATTCATTGAACTTTCCTTGATAAAATAAAAACCATCTAGACAATATATTTGAAAAATTAAAAGAAAAATAATTAAAATATGCTGTACTAGCATATAAATATTTTTCGCAATTTCTTTTTATTTGAGCACATTGCGTATAAAGTTATACATATTTCATTGTAACCAGAATATATTTTATTTAAAAGGAATTCCTTATCATTAACTGCTGAGCCGAGATTAATAGAACAACCGCCCAACATCCGATGGATATTTTTAATAGAATTTATCAAGAATAATTTTAATAGAATTTATTATGTATCACAAGAAAGTATGGAAAGATGTAAAGGTATAGTAGAATTTTTCTTACGTAACTAAAGATTTATAATTTTGCATATACGTATTAAAATGTAAATATGTAAATTAATTTCAATATTATTTTTAAAAAAATTAAAATTCTAGTAATAAACCGATATCAAAAAATATTTGTATCATTTAGATTCCACTTTTCAATTTAACAAATAATGTTCGTTTTTTTCTTTTTTTCGAATTATTTTTTGTAATTTTTAGAAATAATACTAAATATTTTTATGATATAAAAATAAAGTTGTAATTTAATTATTTTATCAATAGTTGACTAAAAAAGAAATTATTTGTAATATGTTTTAAATTAAGATTTAAAAGATCTGCGAGAATTAAAACATAAAAAATGAGGTGAGTTAAAATATAAACAGCATAAAAATTTAAAAGCTGGAAAAGAATTTATCACGCTTCTATTACAAGTTTGAGAAGAAGACTTAAATAATAAGTGATGAAAAAATAATTCGTAAAATGATTTTACTTTAATAATCATAAATGAGTTTCTAAAAAAAAGATTTTGTAAAGATTTTTCTAAACGCAGTCACTGAAATCATTCTTTGCCATGGAAGAAGCCGGAGGTGTTGCTCATTTTACGTTGCCTGGTGAGCAACTTGTCACAAAGTAGCGGAGGCGAGCAACATTACCCCCGAAGTATTGCCACAGATTCGCGTTCATAAGGTGGGCCACTTTCCACATCACACAAAGCAGAGGATAACACACAAGGAGAAGCATCCATGCCCTGAGCGGTATTTGAACCCACACCTGTTGGCCTCATAATCATCAGGTGGACGAACCGCTCGGCCTCCTGGCCAGCATTTTTTCATAAAGAAAAACATTATAATATAAGTATTAGTAAGAATAACGTGCCTAACAATAAGAGTTAAAAAAGTTTTGCAACCATTACAAGGTTCCAATTTAAACTCTGTTATCGTGTTTTTGAACTTTCTTACACGGTACTATGCGTTATGCAAAAACACAGGAACTAATGACTAAAGCTAAGATCTGGTGGCAACAATTTTCTATGTTGATATTCGTCAGAACACGCAAAAAGTGTTTCCATTAACCACTTGTTGGAATTAAACATTTTCATCGTTAACTGTCGTGCTATTGACATTTTCACTAGAAAAATCAATTCAAGATATTAGAGAGGTCTGACATCCTCCCTCAGGAACCAACAAAACCAGTAAAAGACTTAAAGAAGCTGCAAGTGATGCTATGTGAACTTTCAATAGTATATGTTGCACAAAATCACAAGAACTGATAACTAAATAAGGATCTAGTGGCAATAATTTTCCCTCTTCAAATACCAACTGTAATAAAGAGCAGAAGGTTATTCGCTCAATTCCGCAATATTATGGTTCTAATCGATCTAAAACACTGTTCAATTTAATACTTTAAATTAAAATAACACAGTAGTTTGACATAGAGACCAACTTTTAACCTAGTGCCTGACGCAGTATAGCCATTTCTGGCTCTTGTGCCAATAAAATTCAACTAACCAACTAATACTTTAAAAATAGGGTTATAAATTTGTACCAGTTACGTTATATGTTCTACGTTAATTCTATTATATTCCTTATTCTACATTCTGATTTATTTATGAAACCTGGTTTTTATAAACGCACAAAAATTATTCAATATTACATAAAATAGAACAAAAATATTGTCAAATCGTAAATTGCTGGTATTTTGCATTGTATTTATATTTTGATGTTCACTTTCAACAAAATTCACTTTTAACAAAAAAGTAGACTTTTTGTAACTGAGAGCTTACTATCGATTAAAATTTGAAAACTAAAATTTTACTTTAAAAATATTCTTTACGCTGTTAAAAATTATCTGCATCATTGGCATTTTTTTCTAAATTAAAATCAATATCATTTTAAGTACAAAATATGAATATTATTACTTTTCTAATACATTTTTTCAATTATAATACCTTAAAAATATGTTTTTATAAAATCAATTCTTTTTAAGTATTAGTGATAAAAATGTTCACAATAATTGAGCAAACAAAAATTACAGTTGTATGAAACTTCGATTATAATCCATCAGTATAAATTATCCAAATTGAATTTTATTTTCAATTGTTTCAGGTGACGTAATATTCATTTACTAAATAAGTTAGAAGGAAAGCCAATTATCCTTAGCATTCAAAACAAACATAACACAGCATCAACAGAACAAAACATGCATCTGCATTTAATAAACTTGAGACCCGTTTAACGTATGTCATCTAATAATAAAACATCTATAATTTATCATCTAATTAGCTTACTTCCGGATAGAATACAACAAATATGGCTACAAACAAAATAATTAATGCTGAAAATACCATTTGAAATGTTCCAGCTCGTTTATATGAAGTTTCTATATTAATAAAATATTTATGGAGTAATAATTTAATACAAGCAGCTGCGGTAATTCTTTTTTATGACTGAGAGTTCGAAAATCTGTTTAATTAGGTTTCATATGACATATATCTGTTTTGCTCACGGATGATTTATTATTACAATAAAAAATATTGAAGAATGTAAAAATCACTGTTGTAGGTAATATCTTTTCACTACTGATTGAATGATTAATTGTATTAGCTATCTACATTTAAAGTCGAAAATTTTTTATATCAAATTATTCTTCACGTAATTAAATGAAGATCTTTTGCTAGTAAAATATTTATAAAGTTGCAAATAAATACTAGTAGCTTTGTTTTTTTTATTTTATTAATAACCCCCTGATTGTTAAAAAAAACTGTTTCAGATCAGATTTGATTTTACACTTAGACAATTTTTTATTACAATAAAACTTTCAAACAATACAAAATATTAATGAATATAGAAATGCATACCATTCCGCTGAACGTAATACCTTTTTCGACACTACTTAAACTAAACACTTTTTAGCAATCAAAATTTGAAGTGAAAAAGTTTTCTTTTCAAATTATTCTTAGCGCTATTAAAAATCACTTATATTCCGAGTGAGGGTAAAAGTTAAATTTAACTAAAGGCGTCATATATTTCTTTATTGCAATAAAAAATATTGAACAATATTTGATGAATTTAATTACATTGATGAATCTGAAAACGCATTCTATTGAGCGTAATGCTTTTTTAATACTACTTGAATGAACAAATTGCGCAATTAAATTAAAAAAAGTTTTAATTTAATTGCGCAATTAAAAATTACTTACATTAAAAGATTAAGTCTTACTAGAGACCTTATTACAATAAAAAT